>NC_133127.1:48118296-48421327 GCF_048418815.1 Hemitrygon akajei | reverse complement strand
ACCATATATTAAATAAAAATGGACCACACTTCCCATGTTAAATTAGGGAATATTGATAAAGAACTAATTTTTAAAGGACAGTATTTAAAGGGACATCCATCCAATGAAACAGAAAACAAGCCACAACAACAAAAAGAGTTCAATCCTGCAATAGTTCATTGTTCCTTTGATACGGTGATTATTTCCAAAATAATGTAAAAATCATAAATTTAGATATACTGTAGATTTAAAAATAAATCTCTGAAAAACAAATACTAAATTTTCCAAATATAAGATTAGCTACTGCAATAATTTTAGTTTTTCAGTGCAGGACTCTTGTACAAATTCTACTTTCCTAAAAAACTAAAAATTATAAAATTTTGTTTCAAACTCTCATATCATAGAGCAATGAAAGAATAGCTGGTTTTGTTCTCAACCCAAGTTCACAAGGAGACCACATAAGAATCCACTGGCAGTATACTCACTTCATTAGTTCATGGGAAAATTTCTGTGCCTGGGCAGAGCCAAGGAAACAAGCTGTTATGTTGGACATGCTACAAAAGAACATAAGATACAGGAATAGTGAGCCATTTTGTTGCATTGATACCATTCATTTAATTAGCTACATTGTCAAGCCGAATTAATAACTGTCAATGACAAATGCTAACAACTGGTATAGTTAATGTCTTCAATTTATTCTGATAACAATCCTTCACTTAAACAACCCAACATACTAGTCTTGCATGATAAAACTACCCTGAAAATAACATCATTGCTGTGTTTCCTTGTCTTTCTTTGAAACATCCATTTAAAGACACATAAGCTGCTGTTGCTTTGAACCAAAACTAGCCACAGTGACGATATACATTATTATTCCAATTTTTGCACTTTTTAATTTGTAATTTATAGTAATTTTATGTATGTTTTTGAACTGTACTGTTGCTGCGAAACAACAAATTTCACATCTCATAGGTCAGTTATAAATCTGGTTTTGATAAACAGTCAGAGTGCATTTTAAATACACAAAACATCATTGTATGAAATGCACTCATATGATTGTACAGATGTACATTAATTACAAAACTTCACTTGCAAGGTAGTAAAACGACCCAAGATACTTAATAGGAGAATTTATAAATGGATCCATGGAGTTGTACAGCATGAACCTCTTGTCCATACATAGAGACTTGATGAAACAACTTTAAAAAAATATTGTTTTAATTTCCACATATCATTTAACAATGAAAGAAAAGTAGCTAGTTTTACTATGTTCACTAGAAGACTTCATATGAGTTCTGGCTTAAGCAGCTGAAGAGATGGCTTTCAGCTAAAAAGCTTTTGTATCACTCCCTCTATCACAAATATATTGTTCCTTAGTTAGGGTGATCAAGCAGCTGCAGATGGTATAAATCTGTAACAAACCCCTAATACTTTTTCTATATGAAGCTATAGTTGATTTACATCTTTTCCAACTCAATGTACTGCATTCCACTCTCACAAAGTTGACTCTCTACACTGTAGAACCCAAACACAGATTGAGTAGCTACTTTAAAGAAAACCTCTGATCACAAAAGTGACTCTGAACTTTTCACTTGAATCCTCCATGCCACTCACACTCTGTCTTCAGTCTCTTTTGCCTTAATGAAGTCCAACAGGAAGTCAAGGTACAACAACTCATCTTCTGTCAAGGCATACTTTGGCCCTGGGACTTAACACTGAATTCAACATTGTTTTTAAATCAAACTTTCTAGTTTATATTAGAGATGGCTGGTTGCAGTTGTAGGGAACACGAGATACTCAGCAGATTGGGCTGCATCTATAAGAAGAGGTTCAGAATTGGTGTTCTGAGTTGATGCTCTTTTATTGAAGGAAAAATAGAGTGGGCTGTCAAGCTAGGGCAATAGCTCTGCTCCCCTTTCTACAGTCAAGTTCAAGTTTGTTGTCATTTCAACCATATACATGTACTGTATACCACCAATCAAAACAACGTTCTTCTGAACCAAGGTGCAAACCGCAATATATATAACTTACACAGAACGCATGAAGTAATAGTACCACAAATAAATTAACTAATAATAAGATGCATTTATGGCACAAGTTTAAAAAGTAAATAGTATAATGCTAAGGGCCCTACATAAGCAGCCTCCTAGTAAATATCTCAGAAGGTGGAAGAGAGACACCTTTCAATTCTTACTGAGGTCTTGCGATCGGATGCCTTGCAATTCCCATACCAACAGTGATGCAGGTGATTAGGTGCCCTGTAAACATCGGTTCGAATGGGATGGGGGTGGCAGAACCTCACTGGCCTCAACCTCCTTAAGTGAAGATGCTGCTGTGCTTTCTTGACTAAAGAGCTGGTGTTGAGGGACCAGGTCAGGAACTTAGCACTCTTAACTCTCTCCACAGGAGTCATTTATTTGCAGTGAAGAATGGTCAGTCTGCGCCTTTCTAAAGTCCACAACCATCTCTTTAGTCTTGTCTATATTGAGACTCATTCTACCAGTCATTCCACCTCCTCTCTGTACGCCATCTTGAAGCTGTTGTTGAGGCCAACCACTGTTGCGTCAGCAGCGTAAACAGCACTGGGCCCTAAGTGGCTCAGCTGCCAACACAGACTAACTGTGGTCTTTCTGTCAACAAGTCCAAAATCTAGTTACAGAGAGTTATGTTGAGACCCAATGAGGACAGTTTACCCACCAGCTTCTGAGGGATGTTTGTATTAAACACTCAGCTGAAGTCAGTAAGCAGGATCCTAGCATATAAACCACCATTTTCCAAGAGCAGAGGGCAGAGGGTATGGCATCATCACTGGACTGATTTGAGCAATAAGCAAACTAGAAATGGTCCAATGTAGCAGTTAAATGGGATTTAATGCGACCCTCAACCAGCCGCTCAAAATACTTCATTACTTTTGAAGTCAGTACCACAGGATAGTAATCATTAAGGCAGATTAATGTTGCCCTGGGATGATTGTGGCTGCAAGGAAGTCTACAGGGGCAGTGGATTCTACCAGAGAGATGTTGAAGATGTCTGTTAGAACCTTTGTTAACTAGCTGCACAGTTACATTATCAGCACCACAGCTTGACATGGGTTTTCCTCACATCAGCTGCAGCCAAACAGAGTGCCTGCTCCTTGGGAGTGGGAGTGGGGGTGCTTTCTTGCCAGCACATCATTCCATACATCAAACTAAGTGTAAAATACATTCAGCCTATCAGGAAGATAGGCAACACTTCTGTTGATGTGCAAGTGAAGTTGTAGTCTGTTGTGGTCTGAATGCCCTGCCTCATGTTTTTGGTGTATGGTTGTAAATACACCAACCAGAAATGGCTGGATATTCTCTGTGAATAATCTCCCTTTGCTAATCTGATAGAGATCTTATCCATCCAACTGAAGGCAGTATCCCAATGCCTCAGCAGCACCTGGACTTCTGCTGTCAAGCATGGCTTCTGATATGCCTGCAAAGAGATGTGTTAAATATTGGTGATATCCTCAATGCACATCTCTACATAGCCTGTCACAGATCCCACAAATTCATCGATATTGATGTGATAGCCACTGCCCTGAGCACGTTCCAGTCCTGCAATGCCGAGGTTGCTCCTTCTGGCCAGATCTTTATCTCCCTTGGAACTGGTGTAATCAGTGGTCTGTACACAGGAATTAACATAACACATAAGTGGTCAGTGTATCCAAGGTGGGGGCAGCTTTATAAGCACCATGGATGTTGGTGTAAAACAGGTCTAATGTGCTCCTGCCTCTGGTAGCAAACTCATTGTACTGACAGAATTTAGGCAGAACTGTTTTTAAGTCATCAGTAACAATAAAGATAACGATGTGTGTGGCAGCTTTACCCAACATTAGCCTGGGGGAGATGGCGGGAATGTATACAACCACAATCAGAATGGCAGTGAATTCCCTCGGTAAAAAGAGGGGCCTGCATTTCAACATTAACAACTCTACCAGAGGCAACCAGTGGGACATCACTACTGAAGAGTACACACACACCAGTTCTTATTAACATAAATATACAATCCTCCTCCATAGGTCTTACCAGAGGTCACAGTAATTCTGTCAGTGTAAAAAGAGATAAAACCCTCTAGATGGATGACCACTTCAGAGCTGCTATTCTGCAGTCATGCTGCCATCAGGATGAGTGCTCAGCAGTTTTTCATCTCATGCTGATTCAGCCGGTAATTTAGTTTATTTCCTAGCGATTGAACATTTGAAAGCAGAATCAACAGAAATGGCCACAAATACTAGTGCGCTTACCACGCTTCTGTTTTGTCATGCACACTTCTGACACCGTCTTGCTGAGTTACTGTAGCAGGCGACAACATGGTATACAATAAGCATACTTTGTGACATGCAGCCTTCTTGATGCCATTTGCCTAATTAGTGGGGCTTCAGCTTCAGTACAGTTTAATTTTCTATTACTTATATCTCTATACATTTCTTCTATCAGACAATTTGGTTGCCATAACAAGCTACCTTTTCTTCCCATCTCCAGCCTTCACAGGTTTTGTCTTCACATGCCTACCTTTTCTGCCAGTTAGAACATAAATGCTTTTTAAATTTTTTTCCAATTCAGACAAAAGTCTGAATAGTCGGAGTCCACTAGAGGCTGAGGCTGAAGACAGTCTGGAGGACTGTATAAGTTTGTGGGTGGAAGGGAGGAAAGGGGCTTGTTTTGCTGTTGTTGTTTTGTTGCTTGCTGTGTGCAGTGTCGTTCTGTTGAGCATCCTGGGATAAGACCATAAGACATAGGAGCAGAAGTAGGCCATTAAGTCTGCTCCCCCATTCCATCATGGTTAATCCCAAATCCCACTCAATCCCATACACCTGCCTTCTTACCATATCCTTTGATGCCCTTACCAATCAGGAAACCATCAACTTCTGCCTTAAGTATACCCACAAACTTGGCCTCTACCACAATCTATAGCAGAGCATTCCATACCACAATCTATAGCAGAGCATTCCAGATTCACTACTCTCTGGCTAAAAAAATTCCTCCTTACCTCTGTTCTAAAAGGTCATCCCTTAATTTTGGTGTTGTGCCTTCTAGTTCTGGATACCCCCACCACAGGAAACATCCTCGCCACATCCACCCTATCTAGCCCTTTCAACATTCGGTAGGTTTCAATCACAACCCCACACATTCTTCTGAATTCCAGTGAGTACAGGTCCAAAGCTGCCAAATGCTCCTCATATGTTAACTCCGTCATTCACGGAATCATCCTCGTGAACCTCCTCTGGAATCTCTCCAATGACAACACATCCTTTCTGACATATGGGGCCCAAAACTGTTGACAATACAGGCAGTCCCCAGGTTACATAAGAGTTCCATTCCTGAGTTCGTCTTTAAATCGGATTTATACGTAAGTTGGAACAAGTACACCCAGTATTATTTAGCGTCAAAGGAAGATAGCCTCAAGGGGTTTCAGTACGTGCCTCTCGAGGTATCGGGTGGGGGAGACAGGCTTTAAAGCAAGACTGTGAATTTGAAATAAACTTATTCTTTGGCTGCAGTTTATCGACTCCGTGTCATTATTTCAGCGCTGCGTGTAGCACACCGCTACAATTGGTGACTGGGCCAGAACGTGCATGCACTGCCAGACGGCCAAGGTGCAGCGACACACCAAGGCCCCGCCGCAGCAGTTCCACCCCACCCACCGGCGTTTCGACTATATTCATGTGGATATCGTGGGCCCCCTGCCAGTGTCGCGCGGGGCACGGCACCTCCTCACTATCGTGGACCGGTTCACAAGATGGCCAGAGGCGGTCCCACTCACCGACACCACCTCTGAATCTTGCGCCCGGGCACTGATCGCCACCTGGATGTCCCGCTTTGGTGTACCGGCCCACATTACCTCCGACAGAGGTGCCCAGTTCACCTCCAGCCTGTGGTCAGCGATGGCCAGCCTGTTGGGGACTCAGCTGCACCACACCACTGTCTACCACCCACAGTCGAACAGCCTGGTGGAGCGTTTCCACCGTCACCTGAAGTCGGCTCTCATGGCACGCCTGCGAGGAGCTAACTGGGCGGACGAGCTTCCCTGGGTCCTACTCGGCATCCGCACGGCGCCCAAAGACGATCTGCACGCTTCGTCGGCCGAGTTGGTGTACGGCGCACCCCTGGGCGTTCCCGGGGAGTTCATACCAGCCCCAAGGGGGCGAGAGGAAGAACCCGCAGCAGTCCTGGGCAGACTACGTGAGAGGCTCAGTGCCCTGGCCCCCATACCCACTTCGCAGCATGGGCAGCACCCGACCTGCGTACCCAAAGACCTGCAGAACTGTAAGTTTGTGTTTGTACGACGGGGCGGGCATCGGCCACAGCTGCAACGGCCCTACGAGGGGCCGTTTACGGTGATCAGAAACGACGGGTCCACGTTCGTGCTGGACGTTGGGGGGAGAGAGGAGATTTTCACGGTGGACCGACTCAAACCGGCCCATGTGGACTTGGCGCAACCGGTCGAGTTTCCGGCACCACGGCACAGAGGCCGACCTCCCAAACAGGGCCCGGCCCAGACTGTGGACATTGGGGGGTGTACCGCCGGTTCTGGGGGGGGGGTTATGTGGTGACCCAATTACCAGCACACTCGAACCGGCTGAAAATTAGCCAGAGCGCAGGCACAAAGGAAGATAGCCTCAAGGGGTTTCAGTACTTGCCTCTCGAGGTATCGGGTGGGGGAGACAGGCTTTAAAGCAAGACTGTGAATTTGAAATAAACTTATTCTTTGGCTGCAGTTTATCGACTCCGTGTTGTTATTTCAGCGCTGCGTGTAGCACACCGCTACAATATATTTTACCTTTCTATGCATATAAAACACTTAAGAAACGTATGCATTCCAATAATTAAATCACTGCATTGCTTAGTAATAATTGTAGCTTTCATCGGGGCAGGGCCTTTCACATGCTCCGTTATTCTCACTTTAAAATTGTTCCGATCGTTGACCAGTGTAGCCTAATGCTTTTCCAATGACCGATGGTGTTTCACCTCTTTCCAAACGGTTTATTATTTCCACTTTATTTTCAATCGGTATTGCTTCCCGTCAACGGAACAGAAACACTGCGGGCGGCGGGTCCCAATCTAAGCAGGCTCCCGAGGTCCACTGGGTCCTAAGGACCACAGCACTGATTTCCCCCGGTGCTAAACTGCACCCCACTAAGACAGGCTAAATGGGACAAGTGGGGGCTGTGCTGGGTTTGGGTATTTGATCATCCACAATATTCTGCGTGGGAATTTAAACTGGAGGAGGCAGTGTTTTTTTTTTTACGAGGTCGAGTAGTGAGCTCGACATCAACCAGGCACGGATGGTACGGGAGTCACTGGATCGACATCAACCCGGCACAGGAGCGGTCTGTCACTAAATCAAACTCGAGAACTTCCATTCTCCAGCCAGGCGCTGATCTCACTGCGCCACCAGCCAACCGGAATGGGGGGGGGGGGGGGGGGGAGAGGTCAGGGTGAATCTTGCTAAGAAAATTTAAGCCAACTACAAAGTTAAACACTCAACACAGTGTCAACGGCAACGACTTAAAATGGCAGACGGCATCACAATCCAACTTAAAATGGCGGACGGGTTTGCAATCCGACTTAAAATAGCGGACGGTGTTCTCCTCCCTTGGTTCATAAGTACAAGTTGTCCGTAAGTCGGACGTTCATAACTCGGGGACTACCTGTACTCCAAGTGTGGGCTGACTATTATCTTATAAAGGCTCAGCATCATCTCCTTGCTTTTGTATCCTATTTTGCTTGAAATAAGTGTCAACATTGCCCTTGCCTCCTTTACCACAGACTCAACCTGTAGATTAACCTTCTGGGAGTCTTGCACAAGGACTCCCAAGTCCCTCTGTAACTCTGATGTTTGAACCTTCACCCCATTTAGATAATAGTCCACACTATTGTTATCTTGCGATCTGACACCAAACTGATTTTCCTAATCCCCTTGCATATTGAAGTCCCCCATTACAATTGTGTCATTACCCTTATTACATGCCTTTTCCAGCTCCCTTTGTAATCTCAACCCCACATCTTGGCTACTACTTGGAGGCCTATATATGATTGCCATAATGTTTTTTTTTACCCTTGCAGTTTCTTACTCCACCAACAATGATTCAACATTCTCTGACCCTATGCTACCTCTTTCTAAAGGTGCAATTCCATCTCTTACCAACAGAACCACAACACCGCCTAGGCCTTCCTGCCTGTCCTTTCAATACAAAGTATATCCTTTGATGGTAAGCCCCCAGCTATGGCCTTCTTGCAGCCACATCTCAGTGATGATGATGGATGCTATGTTGGTGCCAGAATGTGTCGCAACACTTGCGGGCCGCCCCAGCACACCCTCAAGTGTGTTGGTTGTTAATGAAAATGACGTATTTCACTGTATGTTTCAATGTAAACTTGATAACTTCAACTTTAATCTTGAGAAGTCATAAAGTTGAAACTTTAACAGTTGTTCTCTCTCCATAGATGCCTGATTAGCTAAGCAATTTCCATTTATTTCACCACATTCCAGATGTCATCTCACCATGTCTCTTTTAATTGGAGTATTTATTCTCTAACCTTACATCCAAGTTCCCTTGATATAAACATTTGCTTCTTAATTAGTTTATGAACTTTCAGTGATTATGTTTAGGGACATAGCAATACTTCCCAGTCATTTTTCATTTAAAAAATAATCCACTTTGTAATTTTACTACTGAAGTGGGTGACCTCAAATTTATGATCCTTAATTATTTAGTTAGCTTGTGACCATCTCCATTAAGTCTCTCTGCAACCCCTACACAGCCGACACTGCCACATAGTTTTCAGCAAATCTTGCTACATTACACTTCATATCTTCAACCAAATTATTGATAAAGATTGTGAACAGATGGGTCCCCAACATCAGACAGACAGGCATACTTTATTGATCCCGAGGGAAATTGGGTTTCATTACAGTTGTACCAACCAAGAATAGAGTAGAAATATAACAAAATAAAACCAGAAATAATTAAATAATAATAAGTAAATTATGCCAAGTGGAAATAAGTCCAGGACCAGCCTATTGGCTCAGAGTGTCTGACACTCCGAGGGAGGAGTTGTAAAGTTTGATGGCCACAGGCAGGAATGACTTCCTATGACGCTCAGTGTTGCATCTTGGTGGAATGAGTCTCTGGCTGAATGTACTCCTGTGCCTAACCAGTACATTATGGAGTGGATGGGAGTCATTGTCCAAGATGGTGTGCAACTTGGACAGCATCCTCTTTTCAGACACCACCGTCAGAGAGTCCAGTTCCACCCCCACAACATCACTGGCCTTGCGAATGAGTTTGTTGATTCTGTTGGTGTCTGCTACCCTCAGCCTGCTGCCCCAGCACACAACAGCAAACATGATAGCACTGGCTACCACAGACTCGTAGAACATCCTCAGCATCGTCCGGCTGATGTCAAAGGACCTCAGTCTCCTCAGGAAGTAGAGACAGCTCTGACCCTTCTTGTAGACAGCCTCAGTGTTCTTTGACCAGTCCAGTTTTTTGTCAATTCGTATCCCCAGATACTTGTAATCCTCCACCATGTCCACACTGACCTTTTGGATGGAAAAAGGGGTCACCGGTGCCTTGGCCCTCCTCAGGTCCACCACCAGCTCCTTAGTCTTTTTCACATTAAGCTGCAGTTGATTCTGCTCACACCATATGACAAAATTACCCACCGTAGCCCTGTACTCAGCCTCATCTCCCTTCCTGATGCATCCAACTATGGCAGAGTCATCAGAAAACTTCTGAAGATGGCAAGACTCCGTGCAGTAGTTGAAGTCTGAGGTGTAGATGGTGAAGAGAAAGGGAGACAGGACAGTCCCCTGTGGAGCCCTAGTGCTCCTGACCACTCTGTCTGACACACAGTGTTGCAACCGCACATACTGTGGTCTGCCAGTCAGGTAATCAATAATTCATGACACCAGGGAAGCATCCACCTGCATCACTGTCAGCTTCTCACCCAGCAGGGCAGGGCGGATCGTGTTGAATGCACTGGAGAAGTCAAAAAACATGACCCTCACAGTGTTCACCAGCAGTTCTCAGTTCTACAGCACTGAAAATTACTTATTTATTCGCATTCTGTTTTCTCTACATCAACTAATACAGAGACTGCGCCAGTTTATTATCCGCAATACAACATACTCTTACTTTATAATCTTGCGCAGCACCTTATCACAGGACTGGAAATTCCTAATACATTCATTCAACTGATTCATCTATTCTTAACCTTCACTTCTATCAAAGCACCGTTTCTCATAATCCAAAAAAGTAAGAAAGTACAGTTTGCAAAATCAATACAGGCAACTAAATCATAAATCGAGTCATTAGAAAATCAATATAGTTACACAATATCTTCAAGTCCCTTCAAACAGTCAGCAATCTGGTGAACGCAGAAAAGCATGAGAGGAGTGCCACAGCAATAATTCCAAACTTAAAGAACCTTGGTTATTCAGAACAGAACTGGCCCATTCACTTGAGCAGCAAATAAAGGCATAAAAAAGATACTATGGCATAGTGTAGACCAAAAGACCAAGGGAATATACACTTAAACTATTCAAAGATAGGAACAGACTGACTACTGACTGCCTTTTCTTTGTCCAGAACAGATTGCCATTGGAATATACTGCCAGCTGCTAGGGTATTCATCAACTCTCCTCAAACTTTCAAAAGAGACTTTGGCTAATTCTTGGCTGAGGAAAAAATAGCGTCATTTAGAATTTGCATCTCTAAAAAATGCACATATTCCATGTGATCTTCTGACAGGTGTGAACTTTAAAGGGGGTTGGAGGAAGAATTTACTGCATATTGGCCTTGGTTTTATCCCTTTTATCATTACCTTTCTCAGGAGACATTGGGGTAACACCCACTGAACTTTCCATTCCTGTCAATATAACAGACCTTTATTTGAAAAATCTTTTGCTCTACCTCCATTCAATACCATTAGGCTCACTGAAGTAGAAGTAGCTAAATTTGGCAAAATGGCACCAGAGACCAACAGCAACATCTTGCAAGATGGCTTAAAAATCTATTGAATACACTTCTTCTAAATATACTTCTGAACTGCGACTGATTGCAGTCTAATTTCCTCAAGAATATATTCATTGGCTGTCTGAACTATCTACGTTTTCTGCGATCTCCTGGTGCATTTGGCATGGATGAGATTTTGTGTCAAATCCTAATCCCATGGTCTGCTCTGTTACTCTGTGCCAATTAAAGTGTCAAGCAAGATTAAAATGGTTGAGAACAAGAGCAGGAAACAAACAGGTGTTCAGTGCCATTTGCCTGTGCTTGACCAGTCTCTTTCTGCTGTCAGCAGGTGGAAGGTGCAGGAGACTTGGGTCCCATGCTGCTGGATTTGGGAGCAGCTGGATGAGCTTGCTGCAGCACTGAATGCACTCCACGATTGTGGACTCACTTTAGGGACTCTACAGTTCACGTTCCTCGTGTTTTTTGTTTTTTTTTACTATTTGCGCGATTTGAACAGGGCACTTCACCACTGAGGACTCACTTTTGGAGACTCTGAGGTTAATGCTATTTGTTTACTTTTTATTGTTTGCACAATTTGTCCTTTTTTTACACTTCGGGTATTTAATGGTCTTGTGTGGAGTTTTTCTTTGAACGAATTCTATTGTGTTCCTTTGTTTTGTGGCTGACTGCAAGAAGACAAATCTTAAAGTTGTATACTATACACATACTTGGATAATAAATGTACTTTGAACTTTGAATTTCACTAGAATGGCAGTTTCCTGCATTAGGAAAGAAAAAAATAGTGAAAGTCTTACCAACTGTCATCAATGATGACATTAGCTGGCAATATTCACATTTGAAAATAAAGTGAAGAAGTGATAAGGAAATGCCTGTGGTAGGTAAATAATTTGCTGAAAATCAGTTCTTGGTCTCAGACATAAATAATTCAGCCAAATGCATCCAGTAATCAAGAACTTCAACCCAGCAAAAATTCCAACAATAGAGCAAGGGACAATAAAGAAAAAGAATGAAATTAAATAAACTTACTTTAATTGTAATACTTGATCCTCCATCAAAGATATCAAGGGTGAAATGACTATTGTAACACCTCCTGTGTAGACAGCTGGGAATTGGTAGCATAAGCTCTTACCATAACCTGTTCAATTTTAAAAAAAGTAATTGGTTTCTCAAACTACACAGTAAATGAAAATTTCCAAATGAACTGTAAAATTACATTCCCTTAATCTCCTAAAGGTGCTAACTTATGCTGCGATGGAGTTCTACAGACAACAGATGTCTGGCACCTGCCCCATTTGTCCTTTATTCATGAGTAGTGGGTGTCAAAAATATGTTAGAAATACTTAACTATGAAGGAAGAGGATAAAAAATGTCAAATCAGAAAACCCTGGAACATTAACTGCTAGTAGGACACAGAAAAAGTCTACAAAAGGAAGTAAAAAGATTAAGCCAATGGGCAAGAGTGGCAAGTGGAGAATTATGTGATGAATGGTGAGGTTATGAACTCTGGAATGAAGAAATACAGAATATTTTTAAAAAGGAAAAACTTGCTGGGGTGTACAGAGGATCATGGTATGTCAGTATGTTGGTCCACAATATGGAGTAAGCATGTTGGTCCAGTAGGTAATTAGGAAGGGTAATTGGAGCACAAAAAAAATAACTATTAAGATTATACAGGACCTTGGTGAGAAATACAATCAGCCCTCCTTATCCATGGCTTTCGCATGCGCGGATTCAACCAACCGCGTCTCGGGAACGGAAAAAACGTAAGTTCTCTCTCCAGCACTCGTTGTTTGAGCGTGTACAGATTTTTTTTTCTTGTCATTATTCCCTAAATAATACAGTGTAACAACTGTTTACATAGCATTTACTTTGTATTAGATATTATAAGTCAGAACAGGTACATACGGTATTATTTAGCATCAGTTAGTCAAATGTTTGTCGTAGTATACAGTATATATTTTACCTTTCTATGCATATAAAACACTTAAGAAGCATATGTATTTCAATAATTAAACCACTGTGTTGCTTAGTAATAATTGTAGCTTTCATCGGGGCAGGGTCTTTCACATGTTGCATCATTCTCACTTTATCCATTAAAATTGTTCCAATTGTTGACTGACTGTAGCCTGACGCTTTTCAAATGACTGATGGTGTTTCACCTCTTTCCAATCGCTTTATTATTTCCACTTTATTTTCAATCGGGATCGTTTTCCGTCAACGGAACAGAAACACTGTGGGTGGCGGGTCCTGAGCCCGGCCAGGTCCTAAAGTCCACCGCACTGAGACAGGTTAAATAAGGGACCTGAGCATCTGTGTTTTTTGGTATTCATGGGGGGTCCTGGAACCAATCCCCTGTGGATAAGGAGGGCCAACTGTAAATGTTTGCTCTATATCTCAAGAATACTTCTGCCCTCTAGTCAGTGCAGCATACTATACAGGTAGTCCCCGAGTTACGAACGTCCGACTTACGGACAACTCGTACTTACGAAACGAGGAAGGAGAACACCGTCCGCCACTTTAAGTCGGATCCCGACGCCATCAGCCATTTTAAGTCATTGCCGTTGACACTGTGTTGAGTGTTTAACTTTGTATTTGGCTTAAAATTTTCTTAGTAAGATTCACCCTGACCCCGTACCCCCCCCCTCCCCCCCCCCCCACTGTTCCAGTCAGCTGGTAGCACAGTGAGATCAGCGCCGGGCTGGAGAATGGAGGTTTCCAAGTTCGATCCAGTGACAGACCACTCCCGTGCCAGGTTGATGTCGATCCAGTGACTCCCGTACCATCCGTGCCTGGTTGATGTCAAGCTCGCAACTCGACCTCGTAAAAAAAAACACTGCCACCTCCAGTTTAAATTCCCACGCAGAATATTGTGGATGATCAAATACGCAAACCCAGCACAGCCCCCACTTGTCCCATTCAGCCTGTCTCAGTGCGATGGTCGTTAGGACCCAACGGACCTCAGGACCCGCTGCCCACAGTGTTTCTGTTCCGTTGACGGTGTGCGGTGGTCCTTAAGACCCAGCAGACCTTGGGAGCCGGCGGAGGTCGGGAGCCAGCGGAGGTCGGGACCCGACACCCGCAGTGTTTCTGTTCCACTGACAGGAAGCGATCGCGATTGAAAATAAAGTGGAAATAATAAAGCGTTTGGAAAGAGGTGAAACGCGATTGGTCATTAGAAAAGCCTTAGGCTACAGTCAGTCAACGATTGGAACAATTTTAAAGGATAACAGATAGTGTGAGAATAATGGAACATGTGAAAAGCCCTGCCCCGATGAAAGCTACAATTATTACTAAGCAATGCAGTGGTTTAATTATTGGAATACATATGTTTCTTAAGTGTTTTGTATGCATAGAAAGATAAAATATATACTATATACTAAGACAAACGTTTGACTAACTGACGCTAAATAACACCGGATGTACTTGTTCCAATTTACATACAAATCCGACTTAAATACGGACTCAGGAATGGAACTCATGCGTAACTCAGGGACTGCCTGTAGACCTGCCAAGTAAATTCTTGGGATGTAGGGAGTTTACCAAAGACAAGAGACAAAACATCACTGGCCCATCTGAAGTTGTTATTGAGATATACAAGATTCTTCAAGGGATTGGCAAGAAAACCTAGATCTATAGGGTATTGTTTCAGAATATGGAATCGCCACTTTGGAACAGAGATAGGAAAAAGCCTTTAAAGTTGTATATCTTTGGAATTCGACAATGAACCAGATTTGATCAGGGACCTCGAGGTAAAGGAGCCATTAGGAGGTAGTGACCATAATATGATATGTTTTAACCTACAATTTGAGAAGGAGAAGGGAAAATCGGATGTGTCAGTATTACAGTTGAACAAAGGGAACTATGGAGCTATGAGGGAGGAACTGGCCAAAGTTCAATGGAACAATATCCTAGCAGGGAAGACAGTGGAACAACAATGGCAGGTATTTCTGGGAATAATACAGAAGATGCAGGATCGGTTCATTCCAAAGAGGAAGAAAGATCCTAAGGGGAGTAAGGGGCGGCCGTGGCTGATGAGGGAAGTAAAGGACAGTATAAAAATAAAAGAGAAGTATAACATAGCAAAGATGAGTGAGAAGCCGGAGGACTGGGAAGCTTTTAAAGAGCAACAGAAGATAACAAAAAAGGCAATACACGGAGAAAAAATGAGGTACGAAGGTAAACTAGCCAAGAATATAAAGGAGGATAGTAAAAGCTTCTTTAGGTATGTGAAAAGCAAAAAAAATAGTTAAGACCAAAATTGGGCCATTGAAGACAGAAACGGGTGAATTTATTATGGGGAACAAGGAAATGGCAGATGAGTTGAACAGGTACTTTGGATCTGTCTTCACTAGCAAAGACATAAACAATCTCCCAGATGTAACAGTGGCCAAAGGAACTAGGGTAATGGATGAACCGAATGAAATTTATATTAGGCAAGAAACGGTGTTGGATAGACTGTTGGGTCTGAAAGCTGATAAGTCCCCGGGACCAGATGGTCTGCATCCCAGGGTACTTAAGGAGGTGGCTCTAGAAATCGTGGACGCATTGGTAATCATTTTCCAATGTTCTATAGATTCAGGATCAGTTCCTGCAGATTGAAGGATTGCTAATGTTGTCCCGCTTTTCAAGAAAGGAGGGAGAGAGAAAACGGAATTATAGACTGGTTAGCCTGACGTCAGTAGTGGGAAAGATGCTGGAGTCAATTATAAAAGAGGAAATTACGACACATTTGGATAGCAGTAGAAGGATCAGTCCGAGTCAGCATGGATTTAAGAAGGGAAAATCATGCTTGACTAATCTTTTGGAGTTTTTTTGAGGATGTATCTATGAAAATGGACAAGGGAGAGCCAGTGGATGTAGTGTACCTGGATTTACAGAAAGCTTTTGATAAAGTCCCATATAGGAGATTAGTGGGCAAAATTAGGGCATATGGTTTTGGGGGCAGAGTACTGACATGGATTGAAAATTGGCTGGCTGACAGGAAACAAAAAGTAGCGACTAACGGGTCCCTTTCGGAATGGCAGGCTGTGACCATTGGGGTACCACAAGGTTCGGTACTGGGACGGCAGCTGTTTACAATATACATTAATGATTTAGATGAAGGGATTAAAAGTAACATTAGCAAATTTGCCAATGACACAAAGCTGGGGGGCAATGTGAAATGTCAGGAGGATGTTATGAGAATGCAGGGTTGTGGATAAATGTGAGGTTATCCACTTTGGTGGCAAGAACAGGAAGGCAGATTACTATCTAAAAGGAGTCAAGTTAGGAAAAGGGGAAGTACAACGAGATCTAGCTGTTCTTGTACATCAGTCAATGCAAGCAAGCATGCAGGTACAGCAGGCAGTGAAGAAAGCTAATGGCATGTTGGCCTTTATAACAAGAGGAATTGAGTATAGGAGTAAAGAGGTCCTTCTGCAGCTGTACAGGGCCCTGGTGAGACGCCATCTGGAGTACTGTGTGCAGTTTTGGTCTCCAAATTTGAGGAAGGACATTCTTGCTATTGAGGGAGTGCAGCGTAGGTTCACAAGGTTAATTCCCGGAATGGTGGGACTGTCATATGCTGAAAGATTGGAGCGACTGGGCTTGTATACACTGGAATTTAGAAGGATGAGAGGGGATCTGATTGAAGCATATAAGATTATTAAGGGATTGGACACGCTGGAGGCAGGAAGCATGTTCCCGCTGATGGGTGAGTCCAGAACTAGAGGCCACAGTTTAAGAATAAGGGGTAGGCCATTTAGAACAGAGAGTGGAGGATATGAGGATATGTGGAATGCTCTGCCCCAGAAGGCAGTGGAGGGCAAGTCTCTGGATGTTTTCAAGAGAGAGTTAGATAGAGCTCTTATAGATAGCGGGGTCAAGGGATATGGGGAGAGGGCAGGAACGGGGTACTGATTGTATATGATCAACCATGATCACAGTGAATGGCGGTGCTGGCTAGAAGGGCCAAATGGCCTACTCCTGCACCTACTGTCTATTGTCTATTGAATTCTCTATCAGACAGCTTTGGATGTTCAGCTCTTCAAGCATTCCAGGTCTAAGTCAAAAAATCTTACACACATTAGGAACCAGAGATCATGGGGATCAGGTTGAAGCACAGATTCATCATAACACTAATACGTAGCAAAGCAGGATATACAGTTAATCCTCACCCTTTGTTTTAACTTTCTTGTATCCCTTTGTCCTATTCAAAAGTATTTTATGCCACCTATCCAACAAAATAAAGTATGCAACATAATGGTCCCTATCGCTTAGGATGGAGGACTAAATTCATGAAGAATTGCAAATGAACATCACATCATGAATACCCTAGAGTGGCTGGTCCTAGCTCATCTCAGACCTCTGATCAGATCAGCTCTTGATCACCTGCATTTTGCCCACCAGGAGCACACTGGAGTTGATGATACTGATGAATAGAGCCTACTCCCATTTAAATAAGCAGGGCAGCACTGTGAGGATCATGTCAGACATGGCTAAAAGCAGCACTTTTAGGGGACTGTATTGGCCCCCTTCCTGACTACCCTGTATACGTCAGACTTTAGATACAGTCATATCAACTGCAGAAATTCTCTGATCACTTAGCAATAGTTGGGTGTATAAAGGGACGGTGAGAGGATGAATATAGGGCTCTGGTAGAGGACTTTATCAAATGGTACAAGCTGAATCATCTGCAGCTCAACATTAGTACGACAAAGGAGATGGTAATGGACTTTAGGAAGACTAAGCCTACACTGCTCATGTTACTATTGAGGGTGAGGACATGGATGTGGCAAGGACCTACAAGTATCTGGCAGTGCACCTGGATGACAGGTTTGAGTGGAGTACCAACACAAAGGCTGTGTACAAAAAGTGCCAGAGTTGCCTCCACTTTCTGAGAAGACTGAGGTCCTTGGGAGTATGCAGGTCTCTCCTACATGTTCTGCCAGTATAATCTTCTATGTGGTGGTGAGCTAGGAAAATGGCATCAACATGGATGATACCAACAGGTTCAATAAACTGACTCTATTATAGAAGTCAAACTGGACACAGTGGAGGGTCTGGTAGAACAAAGGACCCTATGGAAAATCCTGGCAATTCTGGACAATGTTTCTCACCCTCTGTATGCCACCATGGCTGAACAGAGGAGCACTTTTAGTAACAGGCTAAGACAACTGCACTGCTCCAAAGAGCTCTATATGAGATCATTCTTACCTATGGCCATTAGGCTTTACAATGAGTCAACCTATAGTTGAGGAAGTGATAACCCCCTCCTGTTAGACTGTTTGTGGTAACTTACTTTTTTATTTTTTCTACCTCTTCTAATATTTATATCAGTGCACTTGTAATGCTACTGTGACACTGTAATTTCCTTTGAGATCAATGAAGTATCTACCTATCTATATCCTCATCCTTATCTTCAGTCTGAATGTTCAAATATTGCTCAAAGGACCACCTTAGGGCTTTTAAATTTTGAGAAGTTAATCTCTACCATCTCCAGTTCTACTACGTTTTATTAATACAACTTGAGCTGTAAAATGACAGAGGGGAATGAAGAAAATTAAACCTCTCGTGGATTCAGCCATCACATTATCCAAAACAAGCTATCCAGCAAAAAAAACTCCGTAGCTGGGAAGCTATTATCCTTGCACTTTACTACACTCTTGGTTGCTGGATTTAATCTTCCATAGACACAGTGTGGTGCATGTAAGCAGCAAGTGATTGACCTTATGAGTTTCAGAAGCCTATTTAACACTTAAAAATGCATAAATATGAATGGAATACCACCCATTTTGTGAAAATGTATAGTTACAACATGGTTAAGTAGTTTGAAACGGTTTAAATGTAATGTGCTTGATTGACTCATTATTCACTGGCTTGATCATACCACATCAACAGAGTACATGGTCTACAAGATGCAAAGTTGTTAAGACTTCTCCTGGAGCACCTGTCAAACCGATAACCTTCACAATCAATTAGTATAAGAAAGCTAAGTGCACATGAAAATCATGGTAGTTAAGAGTCCATTTAATTTGCTTAACATTACTTAAATGCAATTTCCTCATTGCTGTTGGATCAAAGTCATCCTCAGAGTAACTTTACCCATAGGTACTTGGACAATTCAAGAAAGCAACCCCACCACTACTTTAAGAACATAGAAAACCTACAGCACAATACAGGCTCTTCGGCCCACAATGCTGCGCCGAACATGTAATTACTTTAGAAATTACTTTGGGTTATCCATAGCCCTCTATTTTTCTAAGCTCCATGTACCTATCCAGGAGTCGCTTAAGAGACCCTATTGCATCCAACTCCATCGCCGTCACTGGCAGCCCATTCCACGCACTCACCACTCTCTGCATAAAAATCTTACCCCTGACACCTCCCCTGTACCTAATTCCAAGCACCTTAAAACTGCGCCCTCTCACGTTAGCCATTTCAGCCCTGGGACAAAGCCTCTGACTATCCACACGATCAATGCCTCTCATCATCTTATACTTTCTCAAAGAAAATTCTGGATGATTAGTTAACATTACCCTTGCGAGTAAACATCACATTTTTTGACATTAAAAAAAGAAAATCTGTTCATTGGAACACACACATTCTTCTAATACTCACCAGTTGCCATAACAACTAGATTATCTCTTCTTTCTTGAAGCACTGAATGGATAACATTCCACTGAACCCTGTAAATTAAAACATAACAGTTCAATTGACCATGTACATTTCAAATTTTTAATTCAACAACCACAAAAAGTCATATAACATGTTCAAAGTCCCACAAAGCACTTCAAAAAGAACAATCATAAGAAAACAGAAGACAAGCTAAAGCATCTATAGCAGGGGTGACCAGAAGCTCAAACTAATGTTTTTTAAGACTTCTAAAAGAGAAAAGAATCAGGAAACAGAGAAAGTCAAGATGATAATTTCAGAACAGACTCTTGGCAGAGCTGGGCAAATACCTAAGGGGGCACTCACAAGTCTGCCAGGGAGTTTTAGGGTTGGAAGAGAGCACCAATGAAAAACAGGCAAAGCTTAGAGATGTGTAAGTTTGTCCAAAATTACATAAAATATAGATCACAATAAAAGTAGAGAGTCAATTCTTTTAGTTGGTTTGCAGCTTGCAGTTTCTGAAACCAGGGTGGATTGGTGCAGTTCATACATATATTGGGTACACAGATGGCAGGAATATCAGGTACATGTCAGGGATATGTCGGATTGGGTCCACAGTATTCTAAAGAGGGAGGGTGAGAAGCCAGCGGTTTTGGTACATATTGGCACCAACACAGGTAGGGAAAGGATGGAGGTTCTGAAGACAGAAATTTCGGAGTTAGGTAGAAAGATGAAAATCAGGACTTCAAAGTTGGTAAACCCTGATTGTTGCCTGTGCCACGTGGCAATGAGGGCAGGGAAAGGAAAATTTGGCAGATGAATACGTGGCTCAGGAACTGGTGCAGGGGGCAGGGCTTCAGATTTCTGAATCATTGGGATGCTTCTGGGGAAGGTATGTCAAAAGGAATGGGTTACATTTGAATGTGAGGGGGAAACAATATCCTTACAGGTAGGTTTGCTAGAGCTGTTGGGGAGTGGGAACCAGAGTGATAGGGCTGAAGATGGGGCAGTTAGTATATAACTGGAGGCAATGTATAGTGAGACTGTCAGGAAGGACAGGCAGTAATAGGGCAAAAATTGACATCAGTAGGATATGTTGCAATGTAACATGGGGACAAATGGGAATTTATAGAATGCCTATGAGAAGGCTTTTTAGAGCAGTATGTGGTTGAGCCCACGAGGGGAAAGACTATTCTGGATTGGCTGTTGTGCAATGAACTGAATTTGATTAAGGAGATTAAGGTAAAGAAATCCTTAGTAGGCAGTGATCATAATATGATGGACCACCCTGGAATTTCAGATCGAGAAGCTAAAGTCAGATGTATCAGTATTACAGTGGAGTAATGGGAATTACAGAGGCATGAGAGATGAGATATCCAAAGTTATTTTGAAGGGGACACTAGCAGGGATGACGGCAGAACAGCAATAGCTGGAGCTTCTGGGAAAAATTCAGAAGATGCAAGATACATACATTCCAAAGAAGAAACAACATTTTTAGAATAGAATAACATAACCATGGCTAACAAAGGAAATCGAAAATACGATAAAAGTAAAATAGATCAAAAATTAAAGGGAAATTAGAGGATAGGGAAGCTTTCAAAAACCAACAGAAGGCAACTAAAAAAGACATAAGGAGTGAAAAATGAAGGTAAGCTATGTAATGACATCAAAGAGACTGCCAAAAGTTTCTTTCAGATCTATAAAGAGTAAAAGAGAGGCACGAGGAAATATCAGACTGCAGAAAAATGACACTGGAGAGGCTGTAATGGGGGGAAATGGCAATGTATCTGTCCTCACTGTGGAAGACACCAGCAGTACAGGTGGCCCCTGCTTTTCCAACATTCACTTTACAACAACTCGCTGTTACGAAAGACCTACACTAGTACCTGTTTTCGCTAACCAAAGAGGATTTTCGCTTTTACGAAAAAAAGACACCTGCTTTATCCGTGTGTTTACCCCGAGAAAGACTACAATGACCGTGAAGCCTTGTGCGGGCAGTTGTTTGCGCATGTGTGTACGTGCGTTAGCATGTACATGTGTACATGCCGATTTTTTTTCTCCAAATCGATTTAGGCTCGCTGTCTTCCTGAGTTTGATAAGTGAAACTACAGCGTACCTACAATATTTCTACTTTATATAGAGTGTATATTTATCATATCATTCCTGCATATACTATATGTTAGTGTTATTTTAGGTTTTATGTGTTATTTGCTTTAATTTGGTAGGTTATGTTTTTGGGTCTGGGAACGCTTAGTAATTTTTCCTATATAAATTAATGGTAATTGCTTCTTCGACTTACGACATTTTGGATTACAAACTGTTTCATTGGAACGCTCTACCTTCGGATGGTGGGGGAAACCTGTATGCCAGAAATTCAAGAGTGTCAGGAAGCAGAAATGAGTGTAATTGCTATTACTAATGAGAAGGTGCTTGGGAAGCTGAAAGGTCTGAAGTTGGACAAGTTACTTGGACCAGATGCACCACACCCCAGGGTTCTGAAATTGGTGGCTGGGGAGATTGTGGAGACATTGGTAATGATCTTTGAAGAATCAACAGATTCTGGCATGGTTCCAGAGGACTGGAAAATTGCAAATATCACTCTACTCTTCAAGAAGGCAGGAAGGCAAAGGAAAGGAAATTATTGGCTTGTTAGTTTGACCTCAGTGGTTGGGAAGATGTTGGAGTTCATTGTTAAGATTGAGGTCTCAGGGTACTTGGAGGCACATGATAAAATAGGCCAAAGTCAGAATGGTTTACTTAAGGGAAAATCACACCTGACAAATCTGTTGGAATTCTTTAACGATAAGACAAAGGAGAACTGATGCATGTTCTGTACTTGGATTTTCAGAAGGCCTTTGACAAGGTGCCCCATGAGGATGATTAACAAGAGCCCATGGTATTAAAGGAAAGATACTAGCATGGATAGAGGATTGGCTCATTGGTAGGAGGCAAACAGTAGGAATAAAGGGAGCTTTTTCCAGTTGAATGCCGGAGACGAGTAGTGTTCTGCAGGGATCAGTATTGGGACCACTTCTTTTTATATCATAGGTCAATGATTTGAATGACAGAATTGATGGCTTTATGGCCATGTTTGCAGACAATATGAAGACAGGTGGAGAGGCAGGTAGTGTTGAGGAAGTAGAGAGACTGCAGAAGGACTTTGACAGATTAAGAGAATGGGCAAAGAAGTAGCAGATGGAACATAGTGTCAGGAAGTGTATGATCATGCATTTTAGGAAAAGGAACAAAGATATCGATGAATTTCTAAACAGATAGAAAATTCAGGGGTCCGAGGTCCAAAGTGACTTAGAAGTCCTCGTATCAGGATTCCCTAAACGTTAACTTGCAGGTTGAGTCCGTGGTGAGGACGGTAAATGTAATGTTAGCATTAATTTCGAGAGAACTAAAGCAAGTATGTAATGCTGAAACTTTATAAAGTATTGGTCAGACTGCACTTGGGAGTATTGTGAGCAGTTTTAGGCCCCTTATCTAAAAAGGATGTGCTTACATCGGAGAAGATTCAGAGGAGGTTCACAAGATTGATTCCAGCAATGAAAGAGTTATCGTATGAGAAGTGTTTGATAGCTCTGGGCCTAAACTCACTGAAATTTAAATAAATGAGGGGGGAGATATCATTGAAACCTTTTGAATGTTGAAGGGCCTAGATAGAATTGATGTGGAAAAGATGTTACCTACAGTGAAGGAGTCTAGGACCAGAGGGAAGAGCCTCAGAAAAGAGGGGTGTCATTTTAGTACAGAGATGAGGAGCAACTTCTTAAGCCAGGGGGTGGTGAATCTGTGGAAATCGTCGCCACAAGTGGCTGCGGAGGCCAGGTCATTAGGTGTGTATTTAAGGCAGAGGTTGATAGGTTCTTATTTAGTAAGGGTGTGTAATGTTACAGGGAGAAGGCAAAATAGGGTTAAGAGGGAATAGCTCCGCCACAATAAAATAACAGAACACTCAATGGGCCAAATAGCTTAATACTGCTCCTATCTCATATAGTCTTCATGATACCACATTCAGGACCATGATCCAAGTATATTAAATCTGGTTAGAAGTGCATTTTCATCGATTAATATGATAAGGGGTGGAAATTGGAAAAACAAAAGGTGACTGTTACCTTAATATGTAGTTGAACAGACTGCCAATGTAAAGAGCCCAATCACAAGCAAGAGAAAATCTGCAGCTGCTGGAAATGAAGCAACACATACAAAATGCTGGAGGAACTCAGCAGGCCAGGCAGATCTATGGAAAAGAGTATAGTCGACGTGTATTCATTTCCATAGATGCTGCATGATCTAATGAGTTCCTCCAGCATTTTGTGTGTGTTGCCAATGTAAAGATACATGTTTATCGCAGAGAGGAGCAATTCTGGAACATTTGATTGAAAAAAAATACAGAAATACCACCCTAAATCACACTAAAATATTCCCCAGACTGTAAAATAACCTGATGCAGATCCAAAGGACTTCCATTTATGTTGTCTTTCAATCACAATTTGCTCCTCTAAAAGCATTTGGTTTGACCGAAGACTAAACAAGAAGCATAGAATTTAAATTAATTGAACTTATCTTGGTGGAATATTTTATTCATTATCTCTCTGCCATAGTTGGATGCATCAGCAAGGGAGATCAGGCGGAGTACAGGGCTAAGGTGGGAAACTTTGTCACATGGTGTGAGCAAAATCATCTGCAGCTTAATGTGAAAAAGACTAAGGAGCTGGTGGTGGACCTGAGGAGGGCCAAGGCACCGGTGACCCCTGTTTCTATCCAAGAGGTCAGTGTGGACATGGTGGAGGATTACAAATACCTGGGAATACAAATTGACAATCAACTGGACTGGTCAAAGAACACTGAGGCTGTCTACAAGAAGGGTCAGAGCTGTCTCTACTTCCTGGGGAGACTGAGGTCCTTTAACATCTGCCGGATGATGCTGAGGATGTTCTACGAGTCTGTGGTGGCCAGTGCTATCATGTTTGCTGTTGTGTGCTGGGGCAGCAGGCTGAGGGTAGCAGACACCAACAGAATCAATAAACTCATTCGTAAGGCCAGTGATGTTGTGGGGGTGGAACTGGACTCTCTGACGGTGGTGTCTGAAAAAGAGGATGCTGTCCAAGTTGCATGCCATCTTGGACAATGTCTCCCATCCACTCCATAATGTACTGGTTAGGCACAGGAGTACGTTCAGCCAGAGACTCATTCCACCAAGATGCAAAACTGAGCGTCATAGGAAGTCATTCCTGCCTGTGGCCATCCAACTTTACAACTCCTCCCTCAGAGTGTCAGACACCCTGAGCCAATAGGCTGGTCCTGGACTTATTTCCACTTGGAATAATTTACTTATTATTATTTAATTATTTATGGTTTTATATTGCTATATTTCTACACTATTCTTGGTTGGTGCGACTGTAACAAAACCCAATTTCCCTCGGGATCAATAAAATATGTCTGTCTGCCTTTGCCAAGACTGAAATAAATTTATGTGTACATTTTACCAAAATAAAAAAAAGTTCTAATGTTACAAATCTGAAAAATAGAAAATCCTGGAAATACTCAGCAGGGCAAATAAGGCACATGACAAGAGTAACAAAGTTAACCTTTCAGGCAATGTAAACTCTGCTCATCACAGATATTTCTATTCATACGTGCAAACTTCACAAAACTACAATATTGGCTCTGATGTCAAAAGTCTTGTAAATTTAAGACTTACGGTTTAAAATTAGAATGTCCAAAGTAAGTTTTCAGACATTTAATCTGTTTTGCATTTGGCTCTGGTATTGCAGCATCTAAATTGAACAAAAAGAGGTCAGTCATATAAATGCAATACTTCCCAAACCTACTTTGATTGTAGAAGACTGCAAGTTGTACGGTATATTTACTATAAGCCCTTATCTAAAAATATATTTAAATAGTTTCATGTTTTGAAAGAAGTTGAAATATTGTTGGGAAATGCATTATGGAAAGAACTAGCCTTTGTAACCAAATTTACCCCATTTCTCCTCTTCTTCCTTGATCTTTTCATCTTCCTCATCATTCGCTCTAAAAGACTGCTCTGGTGTAGACTTGTTAAGTAAACTGAAGGATTCTTCAGAATCCATTTCAGAGCTGTCCAGATCGTGCAGTATCTATTAGATGACCATAAGATGCAAACAATTCAATTTAATATTTTTTTCCAAGTAATGATAAGTTCTGGTAAGTTAATCTTCCTACAAATAGTCAGCATCAAAGCAGTAAATTGTAATTTAGCTCATTGTTACTTTCAATGATATTAAAACATTTGTTAGTTTCGTAGCGTTTTCTGCAAGCATTAACACGATATGACAGCTCAAAATAGAACAGTGAAACTGAATAACGTAGACAATTCCTTTGCAAAACAGAATGAGCTGCTGAACAAACTCGGTAAGTCAGCCATCATCTTTGGAGGGAAATGAACAGTGAATGTTTGGATTTTTCTATTGGACTTTTCCACTTTCTAAATAGGACTAAAATAATTTAACACATATGTACTATCAGTTTATATTCTTGTTCAACAGATTTGTTTTAAGCTAGGGAGAGACTCAGACCTGATATTAAACAGGATTATAATCCCACCAACATACAAGATGGCTGCAAGGGTTCAATCTAAATTTCTTTTGTGTGCAGTTATAGCTAAACACTTGAAAAAGGGGCTATTGGAACAGGGTTGATTAATAGGGAATATGAAATCGGACAACAGTCTTCCTGTGGTTCTTTACAAAAGCAACACTGCTCTCAAAACAGATAAAAGCTTCAGTTTAATGCCTTACCAAAGACACAAATAATAAGTTCCTGTAAAATATTAGCACCATTGTGACAAATTCCATAATGGGCGATACCATTAATTATGGCATCACCATTTAGGTAAATTGAACTATATTAAAGGTCTAATAAAAATATGTAGCAGGGAGCTAGGGTATTTTCCTCCTCTAAAAACCACAGGATATTTCTAATGATGTGTGCCATCACGTGATATATGTCTACATAGCCAAATGTGCAACCCTGCCACGACCTGTAACACTGTTACTGACTTTGCCTTTACACCAAAACATGACTGTAATTTGAACATCTGAAAAAGAAATTTTTGTTTTTCTTAAACAAAATCTTAAGTATCCACACCTTTATGGAACAACATTTACATTACTTGGGCATTAGCATATAACTTCCGTAACCTTTAAAACACTTAAAAATGTCACCAACTTTTAAAGCTTTCAAATAATAAAACTATCATGGAAACACCAATTCAGGAAAAGAATACATTTGGATTTCTATAAAGCAATATCTCATAAACATTGATAAAATAAACTGCAGTCAATGAAACATGTGGAAAATATTAGTTTCGGATCTCCATTTTTTGAAAGAACAATAAATTGTTTAGTATATGTTCACCAGAGAGAACAGGTTACAGATGTGAAGGCAGCTTTAAGATTCTGTGACTGTTTCAACAAGATCAAGATGGAATTTTTAAAAAATACAGTACTGTGGATACTGTGGATCTTGTATCATCTCAGCTTAATTGTTTAACCTTTGAAGATTTCAGTTTAGCTGACTGTCAAAGAGTAGGACAAAGGACATGGATTTTGACAAATTCCATCTCGCCTAGACAGCTGAAGACAAGATAACAGAAAAGGCATACTTTGAAAAACTAAATAGCACAAGATTCAGTTCTACAATTTGTGAAACAAAATGGCATGACAATCTGCTACTACATCTAGAGTGCAATTTTCAGACTACTTTCAAGGCAAGAGGCATATATATGATATCAAATGCTAACAGCCGTGCCATGCATTCAGTATTGGAATCATCACACCTGACAAGGACTTGATTTTAAAATCCTCATTTTAAATGTATTGATACACTGACCTTCCCAATCACTGTGCTATCTTACCTTTGAGCAACAACACTCTGAAGAGAGCACTCCTTGATGCTAGTCTCATGTGCATATGTAATTAATCCTACATTTTTGATGGTCATGCCTTAAATTGCCTTGTCCCTGAGCTCAGAAAAGGCTTAACTGTTTGGTCGTGCTGCTATCCTCTTATTCACAGTATCATCAACTTTGTACATTATACCCATTCTTGGCTTGCACCATACTCTGGATCTACCTTTTTTCCACTCTCTTCCTACCTCTTCTTCCCAAAGTGGGTGCTTGTTTAAAAGGTTGTTAAATCCATTTTGTTTTTCCAGCTCTGACTTGAAATATTTAGTACAGGTTGACCACCAATTTTCCAGAAATTTAACAATGGCTTCTAAGATAAGTGCAAGTACCAGTTGTGATGTCAAACATAAACAACAGTCCATACCAAAGATTGAAATGTTGGAAAAAAACTGGACCAAGGTGTTATGGCATTGGTTCATCAACTGTGCACGATATAAAGCACCAAAAGGGAAAAAAATTGCAATTCTATGCAAACAATGACTCGCTAAAGCAAAAGAGCATTAGAAAATCTCTGAGTGTTGGTAAGAGCACTGAGCATGATCAAGTGATGATTGCTTTTGCCAGCATTGGAGTGATGGAGTTGACTTTTCTGGCAGTATGATAATGAACCAAGCTAAGTTGTTCTATAAAGAACTTAAATTAGCACATGCATGTGACTATAGTGAAGGATGGCTTCAAAAGGTTTAAGAAGCACCGTGGAATTTCCATGCATAAAATGTGTCGAGAAGAATGGTCTGCAAATCATGAAGGAGCTACCGAGTATGTGGATGAATTTGCAAAGCTCATAGCTGACAAAAACCTCAGTCCTGAGCAGGTATATAATCCAGATGAAACTGTGATATATAGAAGATGAAGATCCCACAGGAATCAGAATCAGGTTTATTATCACTGGCATGTGACATAAAATTTGTTAAATTAGCAACAGCAGTTCAATGCAATACATAATCTAGCAGAGAGAGAAAAATAATAAATAAAACATAATAATAAACAAGTAAATCAATTACATATATTGAATAGATTTTAAAAATCGTGCAAAAACAGAAATACTGTATATTTTTTAAAAAGTGAGGTAGTGTCCAAACTTTCAATGTCCATTTAGGAATCAGATGGCAGAGGGGACGAAGCTGTTCCTGAATCGCTGTGTGTGCGTTCAGGCCTCTGCACCTCCTAGCTGATGGTAACAGTGATTAATAATCCTTTTTAAGCTTCTACAATCCATTTTTGCCATTATTATTGCATGGCCTCTTCTAATTCAGCAAAAGCATTAATCTGGCAAAGCTCAGGAACCAAGGTGTCGGAAAATCGGTGGTCAACTTGTATCCCCGAAAATTGAATCTGAGTTTTTATTAATTAAATAATACTCAATTTTAATTAAGTCTGGTATTAATATTTACAGTCATACAGCACAGAAAAAGGCTCTTTGTTGTACCAGGTCCATGCCGACTGTCAAACACTGACTAGTGATGGTTAAACTATGGGATGATCATAAAAATCTATCTGGTTCATTGATGTCATTTAGGAAATAAATTATCTATCCTTAATTGCCCTGCACGTAGCTCTACATTCACGTCATTTTGATTGTTTAACTATTCAGATATCTAGCAAAACCACTTGATTAAAAGGATAGGCATCATATGTAGGATTTGCCAGTGACTGCATCGTTTTTCAGTCATCTGATCTTTCTTAAAAGAAAAAAACAGGAAATAGGAGTGTAAATAAACCAATCTGCACCATTGAGTCTCCTTTACCATTCAGAAAGATCATGATCTTTAACCAAAATTCCATTCATCTGTAAATATTGATTTTATTAATACCCAAAAATCTATCCCATCTCGGTTTTGAACGAAATCAATAACTGATTCCTCAGAGATCTGTCAAGAAGAATACTGAAGATTTTCTCATTATTTTGAGGGAAGATGCCACAGTAAATCCAAACTACACTAATGGGTTTACCTGGCTACCTGTTCAGCCAAAAAACAACTGCAAAAACGCCCAGGGAAAATTACTTCTGCATTGCAGTTACAGTTTGAGCATAGCTATTATTGGGGAGCCATCTAGTGGGCACTTTAAATGAAACATTTTGTACTAAGCTCTGGATTGTAATTTCTATCAAAAACATTTTTCTGTCAGCATACTTAAATAGCTTACTGTCGAGATAAATTACCAATTACTGAGATCTAAGAGTCAAAAGATTTTGGTTGTATAAGCTAACTATTAGTATTGTGTAAAAGCAGGCAGGGAGCAGGTTTACAAATTTTACCAATACTGACAAATGGGACAATGCAACAAAACAGTGCCACACTGAGATTAAGCTTAGTTCACTTTCTCTGACATCAATAATAATACAACAACTTTTAATATACTAATGCAAGCAGAGAATACACACAATAAGACATAATGCTCCTATGGACATCAATATTATTGACGTTAAGAGGGTTGAGAACTTCAAGTTCCCGGTAGTGAACATCGCCAATAGCCTCTCCTGGTCCAACCACAATTCCCCTACTTCCTCGAGGCTAAAGAAATCTGGCATGTCCCTGTCAACCCTTACCAATTTTTGTTGATACACCATAAAAAACATCCTATCTGGATGCATCGCACCTTGATATGGCAACTGCCCTGCACATCATGGCAAGAAACAGCAGAGTTGTGCACAAAGCTTAGTACATTTCAGAAACAAACCTCCAAACTACAGACTCTTTCTATACTTTTCGCTGCCTCAGTAATATAGCTAGCATCATCAAACACTCCACCCACCCTGGACATTCTCATTTTTTCCCCTCTATAATTGGGTAGAGCTGCAAGCCTGAAAGCACATACCACCAGGTTCAAGGGAAGCTTTCATCCCACTGTTCTAAGACTATTAAATCATTCTCTAGTATGATAACATGGATTCTTTATCTCGCAATCTACCTTTAGTTATTATTTTGTTGCTTATTGTTTATCTGCACTGTACTTTTTCGACAGCTGGTACACTTTATTCTGCATTGTTAGTGTTTTCTCTTGTTCTATCTCAATACACTATGTTATGTTTTAAACATTATGCAAGCCAGGCTTTCCACTGTATCTCAGTACATGTGACAATAATAAACCAAAGTCTAATTCATTGAAATTATAATGCATAAGAATGTAGGAGCAAACGGTAAGTACAACATTTTGCTTGGACATTGTCTGTTTGGTACTACCTAAAAAGGTCACTTCCCCTGCGTGGAGCTTGCCATTCTCTCCAAGACCTTGTCAGTTTCTTCCAGAAACTCTGGTTTCCTCCCATATCACAAAGATGGTAGATAAATTGCCATAGTGTAGGTGGATTGTAAGAGAATCAAGGGTGAGTTCATGAACTTGAGAGGGAATAGGTTAGTGTGAAATAATTGAGCAAATGGATTGCTCTGACAATCATGAATGCTGTTTTATCCTGAATGATACCAGATTTCTTAGGCACCACTGAAGCTGCAATCATCCAAGCAGAATATTTTCCCACTTCCAGAAAGAGGCCTTGTCCAGTTATTTCGGATTTGCTGCATGCAACCAAAGCATATGTAATGTTTATTTCCAACATCTTCACTTTTAAACCTATAGTGAAAGGTCTAGGTAGCAACAAAGATGACTTGATGCAAGGCATTACCCCCTATTAACTCTTGCCACAATATTCAGATTCTATGAAAATACTGTCAAAATTGAATCAAACCAGGATCTAAATCGTTGAATTTGGCCAAACAAACTGAAGCTTGTCATTAAATTTAATAAGCTAAATCAGCCTTACTTTGACCATCTCATTCTCCAGCTCCTCGTCACTTTCAATCACACAAGAAAGATCTGCTTCTTCATCCACTTTAGGAGCCTAAAATAGTACAGAAAAAATGTTATCATTATTACCTGAAAACAAAGTGCAACCATCCACATGAAGAAAAAGATCACAGAAAAATGGACAAACAAAGCCATGGAGCTATCCAAAAATAAAACTGAGAACTTTGCTTAACAAAAGTCAGTTTGGGATAGTAATTAAGAGTAAAGGAACAACTAAAATTTGATGCAGAGTTAGACACAAAGAGCAAATTTTGAATTACAAAAAGCATAAGGATGGTGAACACAGGAGTTCATGTAGGAGTACTAGAACAATCAGGTCTAGGAGCATGGTGCAGGCATCGACAGCAGATCAACAGAGGCATAAATGAAGTCAAGTAATAACAGAAGTGGAAATGGATAATGGTGTAGAATGTGGCTGCAGCGCCATCTTATGGTCACATACGACAATAACCCAGTAAAGTCAAGTTCAGCCCCAGTCAGTTGACGCAAATCAAGAAGAAAACAGATGCTTTGTTGCTGCTGTGCACAAAAAAATAAGCAGGTGGGCAAAAGCAAAGTACCTGGAAAATAATATTGACAAGTAATACATCAGCCTTTATGACAAAGGGCTTGGGAATCAGAAGAAATTAGTGCAGTGTATACATTTTGTTTTCTTAGCCACAGTAGGATAAACATGCCTTAGAGGAAGGCAATGGAGGCTCACTGAACCCTAAAATGAAGTGCTAACAATAAGACGTCAGATTATGAGTTCCCAGGATGCGGTTTTCCTTTCCAGGACATCAGAGATGTCCTCCTCCTTTAAAGAATGGGGTTTCCCTTACTCCACCATTGATGCTGCCTTTACCCCCATCTCCTCCATTTCCTGAAGGTTTCCCTTACTCTACCATTGATGCTGCCTTTACCCCCATCTCCTCCATTTCCTGAACACCTATGCTCACCACATCTTTCCACTGCATTAACAGTGATAGGATTTCTCCAGTCGTTACCTACCACCCATGAGCTTCTGCATCCAACACATCACCCACCGCAACTTCTGCCATCTCCGAAGAGAGATTTCTGCTTCTGGTTTAAAATCCCTCCTCCTCCCCCCCCCCCCCCCCCAACCCCCTTCAATTCCCCACTCTGGCCTCTTATCTCTTCTCACCTGCCTAGCGCTTCCCCCTGGGTCCCTTTCTCCTATGGTCCACTCTCCTCTCCTATCAGATTCCTTCCTCTTCAGCCCTTTACCTTTCCTACCTGCCTGGCTTCACTTACACCTTCCAGCTATCCTGCTTCCCCTCCCCCCCACCTGTTTATTCTGCCGTCTGCCCCCGTAATTTACTGAAGAAGGGTCTCAGCCCAAAATGTTGACTCTTTATTTATTTCCATAGATGCTGCCTAACTTGCTGAGTTCCTCCAGAATTTTGTTCGTGTTACTTCAGATTAGGAGTTATTCAAGCTTGAAAGAATGTCATTGAAAGATGTAAAATTAGAAAATGCCTGAGTTTTTTCCCCTCTATATTTGCAGAATTTGTCTCCTTTTGCACATTGGTTGTTTGCCAGTCTTTGCAGTTTTTCACTGAATCTATTGTATTTCTTTGTTCAACTGTAAATACCTGCAGGAAAATGAATCTAAGGGTAGTATCCACGAGGATATCTGCAGATGCTGGAAATTCAAAGAACACCCACAAAATGCTGGTGGAACACAGCAGGCCAGGTCACATCTATAGGGAGAAGCACTGTCGACGTTTCGGGCTGAGACCCTTCGTCAGGACTAACTGAAAGGAAAGATAGTAAGACATTTGAAAGTAGTGGGGGGGAGGGGGAAATGCAAAATGATAGGAGAAGACCGGAGGGGGTGGGATGAAGCTAAGAGCTGGAAAGGTGATTGGCAAAAGTGATACAGAGCTGGAGAAGAGAAAGGATCATGGGACGGGAGGCCTAGGGAGAAAGAAGGGGGGAGGGGAGCACCAGAGGGAGATGGAGAACAGGTAGAGGGATGGGCAGAGGGAGAGAGAGAAAAAAACAAACAACTAAATATGTCAGGGATGGGGTAAGAAGGGGAGGAGGGGCATTAATGGAAGTTAGAGAAGTCGATGTTCATGCCATCAGGTTGGAGGCTACCCAGCCGGTATATAAGGTGTTGTTCCTCCAACCTGAGTTTGGATTCATTTGGACAATAGAGGAGGCCATGGATAGACATATCAGAATGGGAATGGGACGTGGAATTAAAATGTGTGATATGTGATGATACACATGAACTTTGATAATAAATTTACTTTGAACTTTGATTTTTTAAAAAGTACAAAACTTATGGTGATAGCCTTAACACAAGGTTTGGAAAAGGAGAAATATCTTCACTAAATTCTCTTCACCAGAGGTTGGTAATGATCAGTTCTTGAGGAAGATAAACTGGGACTGAAATGTTTTTGGACATTAAAGGATGTGGAAATAAGTTTGAAAATTAGACATGATATTCAATACTGGAGTATTCTTGAATGACACTTATTACACACTGCTCATCCTTTCAATCATGCCATATTCTATACTCTATAGGAAGGGCTTACTACTGACTCTATGGAAGTACAGGTACTCTAGTGATTTTCTGCAAATGTCAGAAAAATATTTATCAGCATTTCCCAATCCGTCTTTGTATACTTGAAGCTTAAAACTCATAGAATGCATCAAACATTTTGAGGACAGCACGCCTAAATTAACCAATTAAATGACAGTGGAAAATAGACCCTTTAAGGGTCCATGATAAGCACTGTTCCTGCCGAACGTATTATCAAAACTGAATCCTAATGGATCATAGGATCATTCATAGCAAGGCTATGAAAGAAGAATTAAGACTGAAAGGAATGGAAAATGATAAATGGCTGGTATTTGGAATGGATGACTACAGAGGGAAGGGGAATTGATGTGAATGCAAGAAGAATAAAAAATGGGATTAATATAGCATTCACATAAATGGGGGCTGATGGTTGATGCATGCAAGAGGCCTGTTTCTGTACTGTATTTCTTTATGACTCTAACTATACAAAAGAAAACACAAAGGAACATTTGAAAGCTATTAAATGTAGAGCTGTAAGAAATGCCCAGGAGATCAAGCAATATTTATTTCCACAGAGAGAAATTGGAGTTAATATTACAGGAGGATTAACCTGCAGTGAAATAGACTAGTTGCAAACAAAAAAAGCTAGTTACCAAGAAATTGTTGAGCTTGATTGAACCTGAAAAGCTGCAATATAACCATGAGGTGATGTTCCTCAAGCTTATGGTGGGCTTTGTTATAATGGTGCAAGAGGGCACATTATAAGGCAAGTAGAATGGACGTGGGTTAGAGATTTACAGCATCTGCAATTTTTAATATTCACCACCAAAGCCAACTTGTGTGCTCCCACCCACATGGCTTTTTCCATATGTGCATTTTCTTGTCATTCCAGCTGTTTGAACACCTCATATCTTACAATAGTTGTATTACTTCTTCACCCACTAATATGTTAAAGCCATAACATTTGGAATTAACTCGGTTTAATTCAATCTCCTAACTAAAGTACCCAATTAATATTGGATGGTGATACTAGCATATATGGCAGTAACATCAAATGATGTAATAAAACTTTAAAGCTTCAATTGCACACTGGCAATTTGTGTTTTAATCCTGCAGACCCATTACCGATCCTCTACTTAACATTTAATCTCTTCTCACCATATGTCCATTTTTGACAACATTGCTCTTTCCATCTTGCTCAGTTATCACTTCACTCAACAATGTACTCTTAGCTTAAGCCAGCATTTACTACATTGAAAATTTTTTAATAATTTACTGTATTTTGATTTTAGATAATAAATTGTATAGCATTGTATTGCATCAGAACAGAAGAAATTGTAAGAGAAGATAATCAAATATTATATTTTACCTTATTTGGCAAAGAAGAAATATTATTCAGTGCATCTCCCTCTTGTGCTTGACGTTCTAACATCTGAAGCTCATATTCTGTTATGTCCAAAGACATCAGATAATCCTCACATTTATTTTGATTGCTTTCTGCATCATTTTGGTCAGTTGTTTGGTTCTTCATGTTTTGTATGTGGTCTACACTGCTGTTATACAGATCTAATGGCACGTCAGTCAAGTGACTCTCTGGGTCTGGTTCTTGACAACTCCGGTTTGTCATTTCAGCCGCTTCCAAACTATTTTCTGCAAAATTATTTTCTCCTTCATTGCCCCTAAGCAATTTAATTTCTGCTTCATTCCCTGGTCGTACACCAATTCCAGATGTTGCTTCAGTCAAAATCTTCCGCAAATCAGAAACATTTTCAGAAATGACGTTCAAGATATTTGTAGCTCTACTAAAGAAATCCAAGAATGAAGCATGTAGTAGACTGATCTCAAAAGAACAAGTAAATACTAATAAAACTGTAACCTATATGCTGTCAAACAACATACATCCGCATACACGTATTCCTTATTGGATTATTTTATCAGAGAAGTGTCTCTTCCTTCTAATAAACAGAGGACAATGCTTACTCGAAATGACTGCTCCTTGGGTAATCTTAAATGGATTGAATATCCTGAGATAAGTAATTTCCTGCAAACTCAAAATAAGTTTAAAAATGCAAAATGCAAATACATTGTTTACAAGCTGTAACCAGACCTCTGAATTCTGACCACAGGCTTCCCACTGAATGATATGATCATTCATGTGTGGTTACAGTTAATATGGGAACGGAACAAGGCTACTGAAATATTTAACTGGACATTGATGGATTTCAAAGCAGCAGCTTTAAAAACAGTTCCTCTAAATAAAGGTTTTTGCCTGCTTTAATTTCCCTTGAACTATATAGAACATAGAACATAGAACAGTACAGCACATTACAGGCCCTTCAGCCCACAATGTTGTGCTGACCCTCAAACCCTGCCTCCCATATAACCCCCCACCTTAAATTCCTCCATATACCTGTCTAATAGTCTCTTAAACTTCACTACTGTATCTGCCTCCACCACTGACTCAGGCAGTGCATTCCATGCACCAACCACTCTTGAGTGAAAAACCTTCCTCTAATATCCCCCTTGAACTTCCCTCCCCTTACCTTAAAGGCATGTCCTTTTGTACTGAGCAGTGGTGCCCTGGGGAGGAGGCGCTGGCTGTCCACTCTGTTTATTCCTCTTAATATCTTGTACACCTCTATCATGTCTCCTCTCATCCTCCTTCTCTCCAAAGAGTAAAGCCCTAGCTCCCTTAATCTCTGATCATAATCCACACTCTCTAAACCAGGCAGCACCCTGGCAAATCTCCTCTGTACCCTTTCCAATGCTTCCACATCCTTCTTATAGTGAGGCGACCAGAACTGGACACAGTACTCCAAGTGTGGCCTAACTAGAGTTTTATAGAGCTGCATCATTACATCGCGTCTCTTAAACTCTATCCCTCAACTTATGAAAGCTAACACCCCATAAGCTTTCTTAACTACTCTATCTACCTGTGAGGCAACTTTCAGGGACCTGTGGACATGTATCCCCAGATCCCTCTGCTCCTCCACACTACCAAGTATCCTGCCATTTACTTTGTACTCTGCCTTGGAGTTTGTCCTTCCAAAGTGTACCACCTCACACTTCTCCGGGTTGAACTGTATCTGCCACTTCTCAGCCCACTTCTGCATCTTATCAATGTCTCTCTGCAATCTTCGACAATCCTCTACATCATCTACAACACCACCAACCTTTGTGTCGTCTGCAAACTTGCCAACCCACCCTTTTACCCCCACATTCAGGTCGTTAATAAAAATCACAAAAAGTAGAGTTCCCAGAACAGATCCTTGTGGGACACCACTAGTCACAACCCTCCAATCTGAATGTACTCCCTCCACCATGACCCTCTGCCTTCTGCAGGCAAGCCAATTCTGAATCCACCTAGCCAAACTTCCCTGGATCCCATGCCTTCTGACTTTCTGAACAAGCCTACCGTGTGGAACCTTGTCAAATGCCTTACTAAAATCCATGTAGATCACATCCACTGCACTACCCTCATCTATATGCCTGGTCACCTCCTCAAAGAACTCTTTCAGGCTTGTTAGGCACGATCTGCCTTTCACAAAGCCATGCTGACTGTCCGTGTTCAGACCATGATTCTCTAAATGCCCATAGATCCTATCTCTAAGAATCTTTTCAAACAGCTTTCCCACCACAGACATAAGGCTCACTGGTCCATAATTACCCGGACTATCCCTACCACCTTTTTTGAACAAGGGGACAACATTCACCTCCCTCCAATCCTCTGGTACCACTCCCGTGGACAACGAGGACATAAAGATCCTAGCCAGAGGTTCAGCAATCTCTTCCCTCACCTCGTGGAGCAACCTGGGGAATATTCCGTCAGGCCCCGGGGACTTATCTGTCCTAATGTATTTTAACAACTCCAACACCTCCTCTCCCTTAATATCAACATGCACCAGAACATCAACCACACTCGTATTGTCCTCACCGTCATCAAGTTCTCTCTCAGTGGTGAATACCAAAGAGAAGTATTCATTGAGGACCTCGCTCACTTCCACAGCCTCCAGGCACATCTTCCCACTCTTATCTCTAATCGGTCTTACCTTCACTCCTGTCATCCTTTTGTTCTTCACATAATAGAAGAATGCCTTGGGGATTTTCTTTACCCTACCCGCCAAGGCCTTCTCATGCCCCCTTCTTGCTCTTCTCAGCCCCTTCTTAAGCTCCTTTCTTGCTACCCTATATTCCTCAATAGACCCATCTGATCCTTGCTTCCTAAACCTCATGTATTCTGCCTTCTTCCACCTGACTAGATTTTCCACTTCACTTGTCACCCATGGTTCCTTCACCCTACCATTCTTTATTTTCCTCACTGGGACAAATTTATGTCTAACATCCTGCAAGAGATCCTTAAACATCGTCCACATGTCCATAGTACATTTCCCTGCAAAAACATCAACCCAATTCACACCCACAAGTTCTAGCCTTATAGCCTCATAATTTGCCCTTCCCCAATTAAAAATTTTCCTGTCCTCTCTGATTCTATCCTTTTCCATGATAATGCTAAAGGCCAGGGAGCAGTGATCACTGTCCCCCAGATGCTCACCCACTGACAGATCTGTGACCTGACCCGGTTCGTTACCTAATACTAGATCTAGTATGGCATTCCCCCTAGTTGGCCTGTCAACATACTGTGAAAGGAATCCATCCTGGACACACTTAACAAACTCTGCCCCATCTAAACCCTTGGAGCTAATCAAGTGCCAATCAATATTAGGGAAGTTAAAGTCACCCATGATAACAACCCTGTTATTTTTGTACCTTTCCAAAATCTGCCTCCCAATCTGCTCCTCGGTATCTCTGCTGCTACCAGGGGGCCTATAGAATACCCCCAGTAGAGTAACTGCTCCCTTCCTGTTCCTGATTTCCACCCATACTGACTCAAAAGAGGATCCTGCTACATTACCCACCCTTTCTGCACCTGTAATAGTATCCTTGACCAGTAATGCCACCCTCCTCCCCTTTCCCCCCCCTCTCTATCCCTTTTAAAGCACTGAAATCCAGGAATATTGAGAATCCACTCCTGCCCTGGTGTCAGCTAAGTCTCCGTAATGGCCACTACATCATAATTCCATGTATGTATCCAAGCTCTCAGTTCATCACCTTTGTTCCTGATGCTTCTTGCATTGAAGTACACACACTTCTTACCTTCTACCTTACTACCTATATGCCCTTTATTCTGCTGCTCTTTCCTCAAAGCCTCTCTATATGTTAGATCTGGCTTTACTCCATGCACTTCTTTCACTGCTCTATTGCTCCGGGTCACCTCGGCCCGAAATGTCAGCTGTGCTTCTTCCTATAGATGCTGCCTGGCCCGCTGCGTTCCACCGCATTTTGTGTGTGTTAAATGAATTCAAATAATCTGCTTTTTCACTGTATTTACTATGCGTTGTATTTTCAATGTTACTATGTTGCATATTGTTTGCTTCTATAAATGTTGACATACCTTTACGTAATTGTCATAAAATCCATACATCAATTTAAATATTAGATAATCAAACTACAAACCAAACCACTATTTGCTAAAAAAAAACAGCCTGAAACTTAGAAAAATAACAAGCACAATTGGAAAGGCAAATTAAGTCAGGCAAAAACATTGCTACACTCAGCAGGTCAAGCAGTATCTGAAAGAAATCTGACCCTTCATCCTAACCAGAGAAGTGAAAACATGTTTAAGTTCAGAATCAGAATCAACTTTAATATCTCTGCACATATGTCAGGAACTTGAAGCTACTCACCCTTTCCACTGCTGATCCCTCCATAAGAACTAGTGTGTGTTCCCTCGACTTCCCCTTCCTGAAGCCAACAATCAATCCCTTGGACTTACTGATGATGAGTGCAAGGTTTTTGTCGCCACACCATTCAACCAACTGAAAAAAATCTCACATCTGTATACCTCTTTATCACCACCTGAAATTCTGCCAGCAATAGTTGTGTCATCAGCAAATATATAGATGCTGCCCGAGTTGTGCCTAGCCACGTAGACACGGGTGTACAGAGAGTAGAGCTGTGGGCTAATCATGTATTCTTGAGGTGCGACAGTGTTGATTGGCTGCGAAGAGGATATTGTGGCGACCCACTTCCTAGCGCACTCGAACCGGCTCACAAATAGCCAGCGCACCGGCATAAAGGCCAGTCCCAAAAGGGCGCCAAGTCTGCTTCACCAGCAGGGGAAAAGCCCGCACGCGGGACAGGACTGTGAATACGTGCCCCCGACAGCATCCGCGCCCGGGGAGGGCGGGATCAGGAAGGCTTTAAAGCGAGGCCGCGAAGTTCGAATAAAATCTTTTTGTAACTGCAGTTCATTGACTCCGTGTCGTTATTTCAGCGCTGCGTGTAGCACACCGCTACAATTGGTGACCCCGACGGCCCAAACGATATTTGGGCTGAAGATGATCGACGCCGCATCTGTTCATGCAGTTTCGTTGAAACTGCCAAGCTTCTGGACGCTGCGACCTCACCTATGGTTCCAGCAAGCAGAAGCCCAATTCCACATTTGGCAGATATCCTCGGAGGACACACGTTACTACTACGTGGTGAGCTCCCTCGACCAGGACACAGCGGCCCAGGTTGAGGAGTTCATACAGTCTCCCCCAGCGGACGGCAAATACACGGAATTCAAAGCCCTGCTCATAAGGACTTTCGGACTCTCACGGCGTGAGCGGGCTGCCCGCTTACTGCACCTGGATGGTTTGGGGGACAGACCGCCATCGGCTTTGATGAATGAGATGTTGTCTCTGGCCGGAGGACACAAGCCCTGCCTCAAGTTTCAGCAGGCATTCCTGGAGCAGCTGCCCGAGGACATCTGCCTTCTGCAGTCCGACGCGGATTTCAGCAACCCCCGGAAGGTGGCAGCCCGGGCGGACTTGCTGTGGAAAGCCAAGAAGGAGAGTGGGGCGTCCATCGCACAGATCACCAGGCCACGCTCCCAGCAGCAAACCAGACCAGGCCCGGCAGCAGAGCCCACTAGCCCCAGAGGGAGGAGTGAGGAGACCAACGAACAATGGTGCTTCTACCACCAGCGGTGGGGCGCAGAAGCCCGCTGCTGTCGCCCGCCCTGCAAGTTCCCGGGAAACGCCAGGGCCAGCCGCCGCTGATGGCTACGGCGGCTGGCTATCGGGATAGCCTCCTGTATGCGTGGGACAAGCGGTCGGGACGCCGTTTTTTGGTCGACACTGGTGCCGAGATCAGCGTCTTACCTCCGACGAGTTACAACACCCGCAACAGGGCACCGGGTCCCACCCTGAGGGCCGCGAACGGCAGCACAATAAGGACCTACGGCACCCGTACGGTGCAGCTACAGTTTGGCTCCAGCCGGTTCACGTGGGACTTCACACTGGCCGCTGTAGCCCAACTGCTCCTAGGCGCAGATTTTTTGCGGTCTCACAGCCTACTGGTCGACCTGCCGAGGCAGAGGCTGGTCCACGCCGAGACCTTTCAGACATTCTCCCTGGGTGAAGCCCAGTTGCCAGCCCCACACCTCGACTCTATCACGCTGTCCGACAACGACTTCACCAGAGTCCTGGCGGATTTCCCATCGGTTCTGGCACTGCAGTTCACGGCAGCCATGCCCAGACACGGCGTAGAGCACCACATCCCGACACAGGGACCACCCCTCCACGCCCGTGCTCGAAGGCTTCCTCCGGACAAGCTCCGACTGGCGAAGGAGGAGTTCAAGAGGATGGAGGAATTGGGGATCATACGGCGGTCCGACAGCCCATGGGCCTCCCCCCTGCACATGGTGCCCAAAGCATCAGGGGGCTGGAGACCATGCGGCGACTACCGCAGGATGAACGAGGCTACAACACTGGACCGCTACCCTGTGCCACACATTCAGGACTTTGCAGCAAACCTGCACGGCGCACGGATCTTCTCCAAGGTAGACCTCGTCCGGGGATACCATCAAATCTCGATGCATCCTGACGACGTCCCCAAAACGGCACTCATCACCCCTTTCGGCCTTTTCGAGTTCCTCCGCATGCCATTCGGCCTGAAGAATGCCGCACAGATGTTTCAGCGGTTAATGGACGCGGTGGGACGCGACCTGGACTTCGCTTTCATCTATTTGGATGACATCCTCATAGCCAGCAGCAGTCGTCAGGAGCATCTGTCCCACCTCCGTCAACTCTATGCCCGACTGAGTGAATACGGCCTAACAATCAACCCGGCCAAATGCCAGTTTGGGCTCGACACCATCAACTTCCTGGGCCACAGGATCACTAGACGGGGCAAGCCCTCTGCCCGCTAAGGTAGCCGCAGTCTGCCATTTCCCCCAACCCACCACAATCAAAGGCCTTCAGGAATTCGTGGGTATTCCTAGCGCACTTGAACCGGCTCACAAATAGCCAGCGCGCCGGCATGAAGGCCAGTCCCAAAAGGGCGCCAAGTCTGCTTCACCAGCAAGGGGAAAAGCCCGCACGCGGGACAGGACTGTGAATATGTGCCCCCTACAGCATCCGCGCCCGGGGAGGGCGGGATCAGGAAGGCTTTAAAGCGAGGCCGTGAAGATCGAATAAAATCTTTTTGTAACTGCAGTTCATTGACTCCGTGTCATTATTTCAGCGCTGCGTGTAGCACACCGCTACAATATGTTATTTCCAATCCACACTGGTATCAGGGTGGTACAGAGGACCAGAGCTTGGAGCTTGCAAATTAGTACTGAAGGTATGATTGTCTTGAATGCTGAGGTGTAATCAATAAACAGCAACCTGACATAGGCATTGCTATTGTCTAGGTGATCCAAAGCAGAGTGGAGATCCAGTGAGATTGCATCTGCTGGAGACCTATTGTGGCGAAAGGCAAACTGCAGCAGGTCCAGGTATTAGCTAGGCAGGAATTGATTCTGGCCATGACAAACCTCTCAAAACACTTCATTACAGTAAACATGAGTGCAATTCGGTGATAGTCATTTAAGAAGCTCACCCTATTCTTCTTGAGCACTGGTATGATCGTCACCCTTTTGAAACAGGTGGGAACCTCTAACTGCAGCGGTGTTGTCCTTGAAGATGTCCTTGAACACTCCCGCCAGTTGGTTGGCACAGGTTTTCAGTACCCTATCAAGCAGGCCATCAGTACCTGACGCTCTTGCAAGAGCTCACACTCTTCAGAGACGTCCTGACATCAGCCTCTGAGACAAAGATCACAGGGTCACCCGATTCTGCAGGGATTTCCACAGGTATAGTTTTAGTCTCCCTTTCAAAAGATGCATAAAAGGGGTGAGCTCATCTGGGGTGAAGCATCACAGCCATTCATGATACTAGGTTTTACCTTCTAGGAAGTAATGGCCTACAAACCCTTCCAGAGCTGATGTGCATCTAACTTCAACCAGAATTGTTTTTTTAACTTTTAAAATGCCTTCTGTAGGTCATACCTGGACTTCCTGTATAGTTCTGGATCACCGGTCTTTAAAGCTGCAGATCTAGCCCTCAGCAAACTACGAATTTCCTGGTTCATCAATGTCTTTTAATTTGGATATGTCCAGTATGTTCTTGTAGGTACACTCATCCACACAGGTCCTGATGAAGTCTGTGACAACAGTGGTGTATTTATTCTGATTCAAAGATGAATCCCTGAATATTGCCTAGTCCACAAACTCAAAGCTCCTTTACCTTCTTTGACTATACCTTCTTGGTCCTCACCACTGGTGCTGCGGTCTTTAGTCTCTGCTGATATAGCAGGAGTAGAATTACAACCAAGTGATCAGACATCCCAAAATGTGGATATAGGATGCAACAGCAAGTCTTCTTGAAGGTGGTTATAAGTGTTGGCTCTTCTGGTTCTACAGGAGATATAGTTCAGAGACTTCTTCAAACTGGTCCAGTTGAAGTACACGGCAATGATAGGGAAGGCATTAGGATGTCCTGTTTCATGACTGCTGATCACAGTGCTCAGCTCCTCCAGTGCTGCCTGATGTTGACTTGAAGTGGAATGTACAGTTGGCCCTCCTTATCCGGGAGTTCCGCAAGCGCGAATTCAACCAACTGCGAATCGGGAAAACCGGAAGTGCTCTTCCAGCACTTGTTGTTCGAGCATTGTTGGCCTCACATCTCGTTCATTTGCTACTTTGTTCCTGTGAAAAAATGGCTCCTAAAAAGCAGTTAGGTGGTCAAAGCAATTCCTCAAAGGCTAAGAGGGAGCATAAAGTGCTATCTCTCACCGAGAAAGTAGAAATATTAGAAGCCTATCACAGAAGCATATCCCTATCCATGGCCAAATTATACGTGAAAAAGTTCTTCGTCTCTATAAGCACTACTGTGACGGGGTTGATGAGAGCGAGAGAAAAGAGTTTAAGGCTAGTAAGGGATGGCTGGCTGGCTATGTAAAGCGCTACAGCCTCAAGAACGTAAAGATCATGAGAGAATCAGCATCAGCTAATGCCAAGGCTGCAGCAGCGTTCCCAGAGGAGCTCAAGAAACTCACAGATGAGAAAGGCTACCTTCCAGAGCAAGTCTTCAATTGTGATGAAACTGGCTTGTTCTGGAAGAAGATGTTTTTCAACAGGCGCAGGTTTTAAAAGGATATGATCCTCGACTACCATCCTTCGATGAAACAAAGCCTCCATGTAACCTGAGGGATAACAAATGCCTACAACCACTGCAAGATCTGTTTGATGATGCAAGGAAAAAGAGACAGCTTCCTATAACAATGTTTCTAATTAAAGCATCTGCAATTCTGAAGTCCAGATGTTCAACGCTTGAAGATCCTCAGCCCTCAACCTCCACAGTTGAGCCTCCTCCAAAGTGTCCTTATTCCCCAAACAAGACAGTGTAACAACTACTGTACAGGTAATACAAGTTTTACTTGTTGTTTGATCATTGTTCGCCTCACGTCTCATTTGTTTGCTGCTTGTGTTGTGAGTGAGAGGAACATGTAGTTTTTTTTTCTTGTCAATATTCCCTAAACAAGACAGTGTAACAATTATTTACATAGCATTTCCATTGTATTAGATGTTATAAGTTCTGTAATCTAGAGATGATTAAAAGTTTTACTAGTCGTTTGATCATTGTTCGCCTCGCGTCTTGTTCGTTCACTGCTTGTGTTGTGAGCGAGAGGAATATGTACAGCTTTTTTTTGTCAATATTCCCTAAACATTCCGGTATAACAACTATTTTACATAGCATTTACATTGTATTAGGTATTATAAGTAATCTAGAGATGATGCAAAGTATACGGGAGGATGTGCGTAGGTTATATGCAAATACATTGCATATAACCTACATAATAAAATATAAATATATATGCATTTTATATAAGGGACTTGAGCATCCACGTTTTTTGGTATCCCCGGGAGGTCCCAGAACCAATCCCTCACGGATAAGGAGGGCCGACTGTACAGCACTACCAGGAAGACGGCAGAAAATTCCCTTGGCAGAAAAAATGAATGACATTTGACCGTGAGATTTTCCAAGTCAGATGAGCAGGATTGAGACTGCCAACTGCCACTTTGTCCACCACGATGAGTTAATAACAAAGCATACTCCACCACCTCTTTCTTTAAAAGACTGAGCTGCCCTGTCTTTGCGGAGAACGGTGAAGCCATCGGACTACAGCGCCACATCTGAAATGGCAGAGCATGAAGCAAAGTATACAGCAATCTCTGATGTCCCACTGGTATTGCAGTTGGGAAAACATGGAGAGAAAAAGGTCATTCTTGTGGTATGATGGAGCCTAAGGTTGTCCATGTAACAGCCTGGACAACCTTACTTTTGATGTCAGAATTAGATAGTAATGAGCAAGGGAAGTTGCTGTAACTGAAGTTCAGAACTGTTATAAAAATTCTGAAACAGAAGTGCTAGAACAATGCAGCAGCTCAAAAAGTTAAATCAATGTTACAGGTAACCTTAACCAGATCTGGCCAACCTTGGTCTCTACTTCTCTGCAGAGATTCCCTTTCTTCTCTCCATATACGAACATTCCTGAAATGTGCAGCTTGTTTTCTCACTTTTAAAATTCTGGTAAAAGGTCTTTGGCCTGAAGTGTTGACCCTGTTTCTTACTCTGCACTGATGCAGCTTGAACTGCTGAGTGGTTCTTGCAGGGATTTTTTTCCCTTTCAGATGTCCAGCATATTTTGGTTTAAATTTTATACAAAAAATTGACACTAACATATCATTATTCAGTAGCTATACATCACTAACCTTTCCATGCCACTAATGTGGGAATAAGGAACCATCTGTGCTAAATGTTGCATCTCATGGGCAATAGAGATCAGATTAGATCTTATAAAAAGAGTTGGGAGCAGCTTCTGGTCTGGAAAATAGAAAAGAAAGAAATTATCACCTGGCAAAAATATTGCAGAAAGTTTATTTATTTATCAAATAACAGCCACATCAGGTACAGAGTTCATCCTAATCTAACACTAAACACATGGTCTCACAACTGCTCAAGCAAATGTTGTGTGACATCACAGTTAACTATGAAAAAGATAAATATAAATCATAATAAATTCATGAAACAGGATCATGAAAGAGAACTTGTATCAATAAAGAGAGAAAAAAATAATAAATTAATATTCATCAAGCTCAATATTTACACTATTCTAATCAAAATTCAGTGAACTGTGCAACACACAACTACTAATAATGGTAATCTCAAAGGAGTAAAAAAAAGAAGCCTGATTGAAGGCGAAACCATAGAGTCTTCCCAGGAGTAAAAGAACTCAGCAAGCTTCAGAAAGCGCAGCTACCAATTGGACAATATATCCACTCATATTCAACTTACCATCTTTATTATGAAGCTGCTTTCCTCTGCCAACATCCAAACTATTTAATTTTTGATAAATTATAAGACCAGCCTAGTAAAATAAAGACAAATTAATGTAGTTTTTGCTATCTATAAAATATCACCATAGAAGACCAAAAGACAACAAATATAACCCTTTGTTATCTTCAGTAATATGATAAACATCAGCAAATCAAAGTATTGAAATGGTGCATGGGCTCAAATGGCAAAGCACAAAAAAGACAATAGCTTAGCAAAGGAGCCAAACATAATCTGCTCCTTTCATCCGGTGACACATAGACCAGGGGACAAAGATTTAAGATACTGGATATTGCACAGGAAGGGAATGTCAAGGAGATTTCTTAGCAAATAGTAATTATCTCAAATTACCTGCTTGTAAGGTTTGTGGGAAAATATAAAACTATAATGGGAAGGGACTTGAGGGGGTAAATAGTCTTACAGAACTATAGGGTAGAACAAAGTAATGGATTGACTGGAATTCTCTCAGACAGCCAGCATGAACTTATTGGGCTATGGTGCTAAAGGTTCTATAAAAACCGACATTAAAAAATGTATGACAATTCATAACTTATCTATTCAGTGCTTATTAAAAGGGTCACCCTCCTAAAAAAAACTCAGTTCTCTAAATCCAGGTTTCATTCTTGACATGTTTAACCTAAATACTGTAAACTAGCTTACCATGGAAAGCTTGGACTAACTAATATCCCACCCTTCCAACAATACCACTCTGAAACCAGGTACATGAAGCTTTGCAAGGCCAAAATAGTTCACTTCACTGTTCCCTTTACATAACTTCCTTTTGACCTGGTGAAATGTTATATGGGTTCTCTACACCCACATTGAATTGACATGAAAATCAAGTACATGGATAATTTGGGCCACAACTCCCTACTAGTTGAAGTGGTAATACAGTTAAGCCATTGGCTACAACTTTTGGATAACCTCTTAGCTCTATCCAAATCACAACTGATTTCTCAAAATTTCACCTTACACAACAAGCACTGCATTGGAAGCAAGATACTCAGATAAACAAGCCATCGTGCAAATAGCATTCTATACCACATCCTGAGGTGTTCAGAAACAAAAAATGGTTACTTCCTCAATCAGAAATGTGCCTAGCCTTTCCACATAGCTTCCTGTCAATGTGTCGGAAATTAGAATCAAGTGCTACGAATGTGGAGCAACTCTGAGGGGCCGAAGGGTGCAAACTCGCCCCCTCCTTTTTGAGAATCACAAGATCGCTAGTATTTCGGGTATGAGACCCAGGAAATGAGAGAGATACACAGCATGTCAGGAAATGAGAGAGAGAGACGCAGAATACACAACCAGGTGGAATGTCTCCTGACATAAGCGGAACGGAACCACTGATTACTGCTATTGTCTCTTGGAGAAGGAATTGTGTAATGAGTACTGTACTATTCATTGAAACCCCTCAGGGGACAACCAGAGTGGTCTGGTTGAGGGATTGCATCATCCCAACCTGATTGACATCTGAGACCCCGTGAATGAGGATAAAAGAGGGGTCTGGGGAACACCCCTTAGACACACCAGGAGAAACGCTAGAAATCCAGTGACAGCGTTTTATAGCGAAGCCGGTGAGAGCTCGTGTGTGTCCTCCCTTGCCTGGGTGGCGGGCTCATCATGGAAGAACGGTTTAGCTAAAGGAGAGGTCACACTTGAACGGCCACAACAACGAGACACCGACGGATCAAAATCATAAAGGAAGGTTGGCAAAACATTTAGCGGTAACTGTTCCCATTCTTCTATCTCTCTCTCTCTCCAACAATTGCAACACAGCGACAAACAAACGACGGCAGCCTGTGTGAACTGAAACGAACTTTATATTTCCATCGGACAATTCATTATCCCCTAGACAACGATAGAGCTTATTTCTTATTGATTATTATTATACCCGCACTTTTAGGTTTAGTATTGACGACGTATATTATCTGTATATTTGCATTGATATTGTTTTTGTGTATTTTTACTAATAAATACTGTTAAAAATAGTATCACCAGACTCCAATGGATGCCTCTATCTTTGCTGGTAAGTAACCCAGTTACAGGGTTCGTAACACAAGCAAACAAATTAAAGTTATACAAATCAGAAACTCTTCACCAGGTACTCAGGTTCAATTCTGATGACGGTGTAGAATTTGCACATTCTCCTGGTTTCCTTCCACAACTCAAAGATGATCTGATAGTTAAATAGAAACTGTATAAGTACCCCTTAGAGAAGTAAGTAGTAAAAGAATCAAAAGGAAATTTGATGGGCATATGAGAAAGAATAAGTTATAGGTCTGCCTGAAATAAGAGAGGGAATTGATTGCTATGTTGAGAATCAGCAAACCTGAAGGGCTAAATGCCACCTCCTTCTGTCATTATTTTTTTAAAGCACAAGGTTATGGACCAAAACAGGTTGATAGAGATGGGACAGGTCAACTATAACCTAAATCAGGGGTTCCCAACCTTTTTTTATACCATGGACCCTACCACTAACCCCATGGACACAGCTTGGGAATCCCTGATCTAAATGAACAGCAATTAGACTCAGGAGCTAAATCTCTTCCTATTTCTCTTTTCCACTGAAGAATGTAGAACTGCTTTATCCCATAATTTGTTGCTAGACGTAATTTGATGTTTTAGTTCATGTAGGAGCCAACTATCTACTTTGTCTTTATTGTATTTGATGTTGCGCATTTTTATTATGGGTTACGGTAATTTGTCACAGGGGTTTGGGTGTGGCAGAAGCAATTGAGTATAGTCACATTTCACCCTTTGCTTTTGTATAGTCAGAGTGGGGAATGAATATGTTTTGTCGACTGCTAATCTCATTATCGCTACTTCAGTTATGAATTGCTAATTTTGATTGTCTTTGTCCCTCATCTTTGCTGATTTTGTAATAAAGGATTGAGTGTACTTTCTTTAACTTGGAACAGTAATTTGGAAGTACGTCACCTAGTGTTAATTCCCTCACTCAGTCTCTCAGTGTCTTTAGTCTTGTTTTCAAATAGCTGTTACATTTTGGCAACAAAAAGTAGTTATACCAAACAAACACCAGTTTACAGCAAAGGATTGCCTCAGACCTGATGGCAAAATTGGAATTGCAATACCGAGAAGCTGGCAACAGGAGCAGCTTGCGGTCGGATTATCTATGACCTTTTGTTGATTCATGCTGTGCATTTGTGGCTTGAACAGTTCTGAATGGTCATCACCGTCTCTCCATCAGAGATCAGTGCTTGATCATGTGGTATTTGCCTGAGAGTTTGTCGCCTTGTTTTAATGAAGTGGTGAAATATTGCCACGGTTGCTGAGATTGGGCAGGTTCAAGCACTGTGGATGTCGGGGCAGTTTGCTTGTTGCCTATGTTTATTGAAAGGAATATCACCAATGCACTTTGTGAAAGTAATATGACTGAATCAAAGCATGGAACTGATGTCAATGACCCTGAAGTCAGAGCTGGCAAAAGAGGAATTAAACCCCTTACTGCCAAAGCTAAGTCAAAAGAATTGCAAATCTTCAAAAGGAGCATAAAATAACTATGAACAAAATTAAAGTTTTAATACTATCATTTATGGATCTTATGAAAAATAATGAAAATATGCTACAAGTGCAATCCCATTTGAATAATTTGCCTAATCTCTGTGAAACTGTTGCTAAGCAACATCAAATACTGATTTCTTTACTTTCCAAGGGCAAACAAGAAAAATAGAATGAAGGTTTCTTAAGCATTGATAGCTATAGTCATGCATTCAGAAGTTGTGAAATAATGGTTGACCCAAGCATTTTACATTGAAGATCATGTTGCTGCCATAAGTGAATATGTCTTACTTTCCAACAGACAATGTTTCTCAATTCCAAGGTATGTTTTAACTACACATATAGTAGAGGATTCACAAGATGACGTGAAACTGAGCAACAGTGTGGCAAATGCCAGCACTCAAAGCTCGGTTGCAAGAAGAAAATCTTTTGTGTCAACTATCTCCTGGGCACGATTTAAAACAGAGGCTGATTTAGCTGCATTAAATGCACGATAACAATTATTGAAGGACAAGCATGCTGAAAGAGCAAGAGGAACAGCTCCAGAAAAGGACGTGTGAAGCTAAATTTGCAGGAAGAAATTGCCACACAAGTAGCCAAAGTTAATGCACTAAGGGATTTAAGTGTGACAAATGTTAAAAGTGCTCTAGCAAAATAGTCCTGTGTGAGTTTCTACATTGAAAAGGCACAAAAAAAACCACTTAATATCAACCCTCAAGAGGTAGTTCAAGGTGTTTACTCTCAGCCTGCACTAGCGAGGCATTCTGAACTTATGCTACATCCGACAGCTCAAAGTGCTCATGTGGACATTCACTTGCACTTACAGCATGGAAACACTCTCGGTTCAAACAAGAGGGCAAAACAATATAATTGATATTATGAGAAATCAAAATAAAATATCAACCTTATTAGCACAACAACAATGCCTTTCATCTTTGCCTAAAAGAGAGATTCAAATCCACAATGGTGATCCATTGCAGTATTATGCATTCATGAGGGCCTTTGAGAATAATGTTGAAAGCAAGAATGACAGCCATATAGAGCTTGTCAAAAGTTGCCAATATGTGGACCCTTGGATGTTAAGGCTAGGGATTAACTACAGGAATATTTTGGTAAAATTGCATCTGCCTACATGCAAAATGTTCTTTCTTGGGTACCTAACAAATCTGAAAACGAGAAAGCTCTTCAACACTACAGTCTTTTTCTTAGAGGCTGTTGCAATGGCATTGAAGAAGTGTAGTACATGTTTGAGCTGGACATACCTGCCAGTATGACAATTGTAATAAAGAAACTGCCCTATGAGCTCAGGGTTAAATGGCGAACTGTAGTCTGTGACTTCAAGAAAGGCAAAACCATAAGACTACTTTTGCTGACATTGTTGATTTTATTGAAAGGCAAGTAAAGATTGTTACAGATCCAGTGTTTGGAAAATACAGGATGCTCCATCATAATCAATAAGCAAAGGTGTGAACAAAACTAAGTCACAATTTTGTTCTAAGGTTACAGGAAGCAGGGTTGCCACTACTGTGACCACTGTGAGAAGTAAAGCTAAAACTGAACCTGGAACTAATGGAAGGGTTTATTTGATCTACAAGGGTGAACACACAGTAGATTTGTGCCCTTAGCTGGAGAAGAGGGCTCACAGTGAGAAGATTGCCTTCCTAAAGGAAAATGGTGTCTGCTTTGGCAGTTTGTGTAAAGGACACATCAGCAAAGATTGCAGTTTTAATCATCCCAGCATACTTCATATTTGCTCTAACAACAAAGGGGCAGAATCAAAACAAACCGTGGAAGAACCAGGCACAGGGTAATTAGGATAGTGCCCTGGTATTCAATGGCCTCACAGGGGTTGGCGATCAGGATTGTAAACTTCCCACTGTTCCAGTACAAGTGAAGTCTAAGAAGGGTAATAAGACAATGGTTCGTTATGCTTCCCTAGATCAAGGGAATACAACAGTTTTTTGCACAGTGGGCCTCATGATCAAGCTCAACCTTACAGGAAAAAGGACACACATTCTCTTACACACCATGGGTCAAGAGAAGATCATGAATAGCTACATTGTTTCAGGATTGGAACTGGCTGCCTTAGATGGTGAAAACTATTGTGAACTACCTAACATCTATACACAAGAACGAATGCCTGTCCACAAGGGAACATTCCACGACATAGGGATCTCCAGGGATGGTCTCCCCTGAAACAAGTACATTTGCTAGAGACCGATTAGGAAATAAGCTGCTGAAAAGGATAATTGTGCCTAAAGTATTAGCGCCTTTGCAAGTGATTTGCAATGGTAATAATGGACCTTATGTGATTAGAACAATGTTGGGTTCAACAGTGAATGGACCACTGAAAGCAGACAATAGTGATCGGAGAAACTGTGCAGAGCCAGAGCTGACAGTTAACAGGATCTCAGTTTTGAACTTGGATGAACTTTGGCAGCAACAGTTTAAGGAAGACACTTGAATGCAGTCAGGATGAACAACCTGGTTTGTCAAGAGACTACCACAAATTCATGGAGCTGGCTGCAACTTCTGCAAAGCTGGCGGATTGCCACTACCAGGTAAGTTTAGCTTTGAGAAAGAAAGAGGTTAACATGCCAAATAACAGGACGAATGTAGAACAGTGTACTCTAGATCTAAGGAAGAAGTTTAAGAGGGATTTGTCAATTCATAGTGACTACACAGCTTTCATGAAGGGTGTCATCTGCAAAGATTATGCCAAAAGAGTGACAGTAGAGGAACTGGAACTCAGCAATGGGCAAGTCTAGTATATTCCATATCATGAAAAATTTGGATTTGGATCAAGGTATACCTTTGGTGGAGAGAGCACTGAGTGTGCAATGGTGCATCCAGTCTGATAACTTCAAGCTTAAGATCATGGTCCAAGATAGACCACTCAGCAGAAAGGGGAATATTCTCCATAGTTAGTTCCATCTATAAGCCTTTTAGGACTCATGAGTCCAATGGTACTAACCGCTAAGAAGATCCTACAAATCTATGTAAGAAAGAGCTTAGCTGGCATGACACTACACCAATATCAGTTGCTCATGTGTGGACAAACTAGCTGGAAGAACTTCGTCAGCTGGAAGACTTTAACATTGTTAGATGTTTGAAGCCCCTGGATTTTGGAGAAGTTACTGCTCTGCAGTTACACCACTTTACAGATGCAAGCAAAGTTGGCTACGGAGCAGTAACTTATCTGTTGTTGCACAACAAACGTTCTCAGGTGTACAATGCTTTTATTGTGGAAAAATCTAGAGTAGCTCCATTGAGGTCAGTTTTCATCCCTTATATGGAGCTCACTGTTGCTAAGATGGCAAGCCACATGGACACATCATGGAGGAAAAGCTGCACATGCAGCTTCATAACTCAGTGTATTGGACTAATTGTACTTCTGTACTGAAGTATAGCAAGACTTAAACTTCCAATTTCCGAACCTTTGGTACAAACAGTTTCATAAATTCTTAAGGTCTCACAGGCATCTCAGTGAAGGTATGTAAACACTTCAAACAAGTTGGCCACATCTCTAGAAGCCAGATGTGGCCACTAGAGGTTTGAAGGTGGAAGCATTCCTGAAGAAGGAAGGGATTAGCTTGAGAATCCCGATTGTTCTGAAGAATTCCTGCTAGATGATCTGGAATTCAAGAGGAGTATTACAATGAATGCTGCGCAGACTAAGAAGAAGGTGGATGCACTAACATGTATAATTCATCACTTCTTGTCTTGGACCTGTTTGAGGAAGACATTGGCCTGTATCCTCAAGATTTAAGAACCTGCACTTGTTTCTTATACAGAAGAGGAAGCAATTGAGCATGGCTCTTGCTCAGTCTGACTTGGATTAAGAACTACAAGGACTTTTTTTAGAGAGAGAGATGGGAAGGGGTAAAGGTCAGATGGGCCAAGATTGTCTATCATGGAGGAGTTCAGAAAGACTGAAATAGAGATCATTGGGTTTTTCCAAAGAAAGATTTCCAGATGATTTCTCAAGTTTGCAAAGAGGAGAAAGTGTAAAATGAAAAAGCCATTAGTTTCAAACTCAATCCAGTACTTGAAGATGGTGTCTTGAGATTTGGTGAATGACTTAGTAAGGCATCTATCATTGAATAATCTAAACATCCTGTTATACTGGCAAAGAATCTCCATATCTCAGTCATCCTTCTGAGGCATATTCATCAAGAAATGGGACATGTTGTCCATGTTGCGCCAAAAATACTAGATTCATGGCAGTAATAATGCTAAAAGAAGAATCCTGTCTAAGTGTGTTGTTAGTCGATGACTGCACACAGCTCCAGGATGCCAGCACACTACAGATCTACCTCAGCACAGGTTCTCTCCAGATGAACCTATGTTTATACATGTAGAGGTGGACTACTTTGGACCTTTTGAGATGAAGAGCAGAAGGAGCACTAACCACAATTACGGGGATGTCAGAAATAGTCAAGTATAAAATTATTTCATCCAAGGAGACATTGTGCTTATAGTTGATGACACAGCACCTCGCAACTCATGGATCAATGGGAAGAGTCATTCAATTCTTTCCAGACAGAGGAGGATTTGTGCAGCAGGTGTGCATCAAGACGAAGACCAGCTGTCTGGACTAACCCATGAACAAGATCTGTCTTTTACAGAAGGCAGAGGGTTGAGGAGCTACAGCTCTAGAAGCTTCACTTACTTTGGTTGCTTGACTTCATGACTTTGACTTGTCTTACTGACTTGACAGATCACTCTATACTGGGCTCAGTGATAATAACCTCTGGCCCAGATGACTGTTACATGACTTGTCTTGAAGAAGAAAGAAGAAAGTGGACATTTACATAAACATTAAGATGTTTACACTTGAAGATTTAACGTCGCCCATTTTTGTAGTATTGTAGTTGTAATTATTACATCGTAATAATTAGTAGCTGGGATGTAGGAGCCATCAATCTATTTTCTGTCTAACTGTATTGTATTTCGTATTGCGTATTTTTATTATGCATTATAGTAGGTTGTTGGGGAGTTTTGGCCATGGTAGAGGTAAATGAGTATAGTCACATATTCATTCTTTGCGTTAGTTTAGTCAGAGTGGGGAATGGATATTTTTTGTAGACCGCTAACTTTGCCTTCGCTACGTCAGTTTTGTTAGTTTTTAATCGTTATTTTTCACCATTTGCCTTTACTGGTTTTGTAATATGTACTTTTCTCGACTTGGAACTCAGTTATTTGGAAGCGCTTCACAGTGTGAATCCCCTCACCCAGTCTCTCAGAGGTTTTGGTTTAATTTTCATATGAGGAGTATTTGATAGCTCTGGGCATGTACTCGCAGGAGTTTAGAAGAAGGAGAGAGGATCTCATTGGAATATTGAATGTTGAAAGGCCTAGATAGAATGGACATGGACAGGATGTTTCCTATTTGGACCAGAGAGCACAGCCTCAGAATACAAGGAGATCCCTTTAGAACAGAGATAAGGCAGAATTTCTTTAGCCAGAAGGTGGTGAATCTGTGGAATTCATTGTCAGGGACAGCTGTGGAGGAGAAGTCAGTGGGTATATTTAAAGCAGACATTGATAGGTTCTTGCTTGGTAAAGAGATCAAAGACGATATGAAGGAGGCAGGAGAACGGGCTTGAAGAGGATAATAAAACAGCCATGAAAGAATGGCAGAGCACATTCAATGGGCTGAATGGCCTAATTGTGCTCCTATGTCTTATGGTTTAAAAAGACATAATTGCTCAATTTCCAATTGCTGTAAACTAAATAAAAGTATTTGAAATAAAGCTATTTTCATGAAATACAAGTACAAAATATTATGTTGCAGGGTATTTATTACTGAAACATATACATACGTAGGCATCGACTGCTGCATACTGCTGCTGCTCATTGCTGAGTGGAAATGTATCCCAGTTGCTACAGCGGACAGCTGTATCCTTCCACAGCTGTTTACCATACAGGTGCTTCACCAAACCATTCAGACTCCACGTCTCTGCACAATTTAACTGGATTACATTACAGAAAACATGTTTCAGGTCCAAAGCAGAGACCTCACAAACTGTTTCAAAGTAATTTCTACCCAGCTTAGTAACAATAAAAACAGAAAAATAAAATTCAGGCACTTCTCAAAAATAAGACAACCACGAGTTTCTTTAAATGAACTGCCTCTGACATTAATAAACAAGGCAACTGTAGACAATCACATTTCAAGTAACTCAGAAACAATGAGAAGTTAACCGAGAAGGGAACTAGATGTATTAAATTTGGCCATCATTGGCTACTCAACACTGAACAAGATCCCTTTTAACTTCACACCCTGTAAATAGAAGGTGTAACAATGGGAACATTTGTATCCAAGTTATAAGGTATTATATCAGTCATACACAGGCTCCTTCCCTCAGCTTTTTTCCCTCACTTCTCCCTCCCTCTTGGCAATACAGTGGACTCCAGTTTATTGGGACACATCAATACAAGTACATTTTGCCCCAATTAAATCTCTGCTCAACTGAATAACAAATTATATATTTCAATGAAATAAAAAACAAATTAGAGCACATTCAATACTACTACAGTACTATAAAGCTATATATTAGTTTTCTGTAGTTAATGACAGAAGAATTCATCTAGTGTGCCTGTTCTTTTGATTTCTGTAAATGAACAAAGTAAGTCCAGACACCTAGTGTAGATAATGGACTGTCTTCATGCAATGCTATCAGTGATTGCATCATACAAATCTTCACTTTCATTGTAACATTAAGGTGACTGCTAATACCTTCAAATTCTTCATAGTTCCTAATTTGTTGAAGTAATGTTTTCTTTTCACTTCCAGCATCTCCAAACCTGAATGCTTGAAACCAGTGAATTAAACAGTTGTTACTGAATTAAGCAGCGTCTTACTGCATATTTCTCACCAACTATCAGTAACAAAAATTATTGCTTTTGAACACAAGTACAAATAACTGATGCTATATAAAAACTGTTTGCTGTATGCACGGTGCAGCGCCTAACAGCCATGCAAGTGCACACATCAGACGTTAGAAACTGTTTTGCAACCCCAAATAAGTGGCATTGTGTGTCAAATAAACAAAGGGAATCCCTCCTATTTTCTTGATTAGTTTTTGCTCTTTAAGACTCACCCCAAAGAAGCAGCTGCCCCAATTGACAAATGGTCCCATTAATTGAAATCTACCGTATTGATGACTGCATCCAACCATCATGTGAATTTATCGTACAGATGTTTCTTCACTTCGGAATATCACTGTAATTTCCTCATTTATACCAGGTCTTACCTTATTACTACCAAAGACCTACAAACAGCCCCAGTGTTTTCTGCCTCTACGTACTTGCCTTCCACTCATCAGTCTCCACATTCAAAAGATTATCATACGTTATTTACAATACCTCAAATATAATGCTACCACTAGACACATCACTCCTCTCACCCTTCAGCATTCCAAACAATATCCCCTGCGATGTTGTTTTAGATTTTATCCACTGACCTTTTAATCTCCATCAGTCTTCCACTGCAACCTCAGAGGTGCACCACCTGGCTATCTAAATCCTCTCCATCATCCAGAAACCCAAACAATCCTTCCCAGTAAAAAGCAAACTTACCAGCACTACTTCCAGTATACCACCTTCAGTGTCCAAGCTGTAGTCTCCTCTAATAATGAGGACACCAAATGTAAGCTCTATGACCTCTGACCTGAGCTTTGCAATGTTTGTTTCAGGTTTAGGCCGGTGAAAGTTGAAGTAAGACTATACCTAATCCTAATTGTGCCAATCATAAAAACAATGTTTTAACACAAATTATAAGCAACTATCAGAGGAAAATAAGACAGATGAAGATCCATTGATTTAATATTGTCCTATACTGTTCATTAATTAAATTAGCACACTTGTGTTTTGTGAACACTTTGGAACTTACAAAACTTAATCATAATAGAAGACTGTTAACAATTTTGAAGGTTTCCCCAAATCCAGGTTTTGTTATAAGTTGCTAGAACAGCAATTCCTTTCAATCAGAAAATTAAACATTTCCTTTCTTTGGGTAGATAGGAAAACAAATATTATCATATTTGAAATATTATGCTTCTTGTCATTTTAGTTCACCAATGCAACAGGATGCTGTTCACGTGATTACACAGTTGATTCTGGTTAATTGAGGAAGCTGCTCTTTGGGATGACTCTTAAAGAACAAAAACAAATCAAGAAAATAGCTGGGATTTCCTTTGTCTATTTGGGACAATATGCCACTTAATTGGGGCAAGAGACTGTTGCCAAACATTTTCTGACACCAGTGTGGCCATTAGACATTACACCATGCTTACAGCGAAGAGTTTTTAAAATGGTGTCAGTTGCATGTGCTTGTGTTCAAAAAGATGTGATTTTTGTCACTGATAGTTGGCAAGAAATAAGCAGTAAGATAATTCAGAAATGTTTTGCTCACTGCGGTTTTAAGCATTCAGACTTGGAAATGCCAGAAATGGATGAGAGTGAAAATGAAACCATTTCATTACTTCAACAAATTAGAAACTAGAAAAATTTGAAGGTATCGACAATCATCTTGAATGTTACCTTTGGTCCCGGACACTCAGCTCTCATCTGTGGTTCCAAGTAGCTGTTTGTATACAACTGCGGACACATCCCGCCCGGTACACTGCTTCTACAGACAGGCTAAACCAGGTAAGGGTAGCCAGCTAGTCTCATAGTCTCATACCCTGGTGAGACAGGGAAACTTCTGTCCTAGTTTTCCAAGACAGCTCCAGCAGACTGGGCAGGGGAGAGCTAGGAGTGAGATCCAACAGCCTGAAAGGCGATTCTACACCACTATGTGGAAAGCAAAGGGCAGGACGAAGTGCAGTAGAAGTCATGGCTGGATTCAGACTTCTGATGTTGAGAGAGTGGAACAGCCCCAGTGCAATGGCTTTTCCACTTTAAAAACTTTCTGCACAGGTTTCTTGTCATCATCGGATACAACAGACTACCACCAGTAGTTCTAATTTGTTCTGCATTCCATTTAAACACAATTTGTTGCTCAGTTAAATGGTAGTTTGTCCTTTTTTAATATCTTTTTAACTATTTCCATGAATCTTCGGATAATTGGGACAGCCACTTAATTGAGCCAAGATGTACTGGTCCTGATGTGTCCCAATTATCTGGAATCCACTGTGTATTCTGAAAATGCTTCAGCTCAATATCTCTCTCACACTCAAAACAATTTATGAATGGAAATGCAAAATAAAGATGTGGTTTTACCCTTTTGTTAGCTATCTCCGACAATTCCACAAGGCCTTTCATTGTAATGTCATAGTCTTTCATTAGTTTCCAATAATCTCCATGAACTCCAACACCCACTTTTTTAATTGCTTCATCTTCCAGTAATCTTTTGAGTCCACTTGGAAATCCTAAAATACAATTCACTTTACTAGAAAATTAATTCTTTTTGGCATTGTCCATTTTTAACCGAGGAAATGTTTCACTTTTCACTTGTCATTATCCATTCTGACACTTAGCTTCAAAGATGCACATTTAAAAATCCTTCCAAATTCCTTAAACCTATATGTATCTACCTACTGTTGATGTGCAATAGCATTACCATCATTGAATCCCCATCCTTAACATTCAGTAGATCATCACTGACCAAAATCTCAATTGGACCAGCCTTATAAATACTCTGGCTGCAAGAACAGGTCAGTGGTCAGATATCCTGTGGAGAGTGACTCATCTTCTGATATCCCAAATCCTTTCCATTTTCTACAAATCAATTCAGATAAGTGATGCATGCTCTCCATTTGGCTGGATGTCTGCAGTTCTAACAACTCTTAAGCAGCTTGATGCCACTCAGGACAAACCAGCTTATTCAACTGGTAGACCATCCAAAAAACTAAACATTCATTCCCACAATGGCTCAAGTGTGCACCATCTAAAAAATGAATTATAGTTATTCACCCCGGCTACTCTGACTGCAGTTCCAAAACCTACCACTCAAGGACAAGAACTCTGGGTGTAAGGGATCACCATTGCCTGCAGGTTCACTCCTCAGTTCAGGCCAGCCTGACTCAGAAATACTTCACACTTCATAACTTGTCACTAGTTATAAATCCTAGAACTCCTTATGAATAGCACTGAGTCAATAAGGAGACTCAAAATCTCCTTCTCATGGACAATTACAAATTAGTTAAAAAAAATGCTGGCTTTACTAGCAACATTCAAATTCTCAAAAATAAATGAAAATTAGATTGCTGCAAACCTTTTATAATGTTGCATTTGGCTTCACATGTACAAGTAAGTTGTTTAGAGTAAACTCACCAAAAAATTAATACCACAATCAACACAACAAATTCAGCATTGGAAAAAAAACATGTGCCTTCAATATTGAAAAAGTTTTAAGTTAATAGTATAAAATTCTTACCAAGAAATTTTAAGTTTAAAAAGTGTTCCAGACTAGAACTTGTCCACTTAGTCCTCTTTGACATTAAAAGTACAAATTAATGATTAATATCATGGACTTTCATTGCCTACTACACAAGATGTACTACCCTTCGTCAGGACAAAGGGTCTCGGCCCAAAACGTCGACAGTGCTTCTCCTTATAGATGCTGCCTGGCCTGCTGTGTTCCACCAGCATTTTGTGTGTGTTATTTGTATATATTGATGGTTAAAGAAATTGAAGAATGAAAGAAAAGAGAGTAAGACTGCTAAGATGTATCAGTATAAATTAATATCAGTGACTTGATCAACAGGCAGAGAACTTATCTTCACCAGGCATCCATGCACTTACAAATTCTAGTACACAGTAGTTCCATGAAGGAAAGAAGGTGATAGTTTAAGTTCTCTGCCTGTCAACTATTCAATACGCAAAAAGCTAGAGGAACTCAGTAGGTCAAGCAATATCCATGGAGGGAAATGGAGAATTGTGACCTTTCATCTGCACTTAGGTGTTGCCTAACATATTGAGTTCCTCCAGCATTTTGTTGCTCCAGATCACAGCAGCTGCAGTCTTTTGTGTCTTTAGAAGGAAAAACTAAAGTCATCAAGTTCTTACCTGACATGGAAGATATGTGGAACAGGTAGCATTTGTTTTCAGAGGCACACAGTTGAACAAGTGCCACTTTTCTCACCTTCCCCTTCACGTAAGTTGGAGGCCACTCTATGTCAAACCCAATGGCTGATTCACTTTGAACAGAATACCTGAATCAAAAATAACAACACATCATTCAAAAAGATTGGTTACCACTTACTATCAATACAAAGTAAAACCTGAGAGTTCGTACAACCGGAAAGAATATTACCCTACAACCTTTTTAAAATAAAAAAAATTACTAAGCATGATAAATATTGATCTGTGCTCCTCTATATTTAATTGCTATTTAGAGAAATGGGAGAGGGGTGAGAGGGCAGAAAAATGAACTGGATTGAGATGTACAAATCAGTGTGGGAATCTGATCAGAAACAAATGGAAGAAGATACTGATAGTGAGATCACGGTGCATCTTGTGGAAAGGACGAAGAATAATGTGTTGGATGTGAAGGCTGGTAGAATGAAAAGTGAGAACTAGAACTTTCTCTATTTTGTATGATGAGAGCTGAATTGACAGAAGTCTGAGAAGTAAAGGCACTGTAAGGGAGGGCTCCAAAAATCACAGGAGGAAAGCTATTTCACTTGATAAAGGAGGACACATTCAATGTACTGGAATAGAAACTCATCTTGAAAGAAGACATAGTGAAGATGGAGAAATTTGCGACAAACATACTGAGAAATGCTGTAGTTGAGGTAATTGTGAGAGTCAATAGAGTTATAGTAAATGTCTATGAATAATTTGCCTCCTGACATGGAGACAGGAATCTGTAAAAATGTCACTATTTTGCTTGACCAGTGAAAGATACATAGCTCAGGCCAGTGAACAATTCTTGGTCAACCCTGCCGAAGAATCAACAAAGACACAATCGAGGCATCAACGTGTTTTATTGAACAGTATATCCAATTAACACAACGTTCAATTTGATTTGTATTTCAACTCATAATTAGAAAACTTACCTTAAATCTTCTGATAGAAATGAACAATCACTTCCTTCATAACTGTAAATAATAGACCCAGGAAATTTCAAGAAGGGAAGTTTGTCCTCCAAAACATTTTTGATACAAGGAGCCTATAAAATAGCAAAACATGTGTTTCAAATTGCTACTGATCAAAACTTGCCTGCCACATCCTCCAAAGAAACAATGTTTCAATCCATTATCCTTATGGGAAGCCTCCCTAGTGTGATCCTCTAAACTATGTTCTATTTCAAGCTTCTGAGTAAGTAAATTGCCAAAAGAGAGAGCAAATTAATTTAGAGTGCAAAGTTTTCTTTTTCACATGACCAGCAGGTGCAATAGCATGCATCAGAGAAAAGGACGTATGGTTCTTCCATTCATTGGATATATTTCTCAACTTTAATTAAGCTACATTTATAATATTGTACAGTTTCCAATGATCCCATCAAACAATACAAAACGTAAGAATTAGTTTTTAATAAATTCATTGGAATAATTAGTTTTGGGTAAATGCTTGAGAAGGGAGCTTTTGGACATGAACAATTTTAGAAACTATTAGCATCTTGCAAGTGAACGCTTAATTCTTTTGTTTAGGTTACATGTGTGTTGCAGCAGAACTCTTTTGATATGTTATTCCAATGAAATTAACACAGGGATGAACAAAACTATTACCAGCAGCAGAATTCAGATCTTATTAACTGTATCACTACATGTTCTCCACAGATAAACATAATATTACTTCAAAATCCACTTCTGTCTGTTATGGTCAGGAGTTTTGTTTCAATAGGAGTACATTTTCATGAAAAATATTGCATATTGATGATTGTGTTCACAAAAGCAAATAATTGATAAGATCTTTCCAAAAAACATGTCATAACCAAAAACAAGGAAATAAATCGTCAGTAATTCCTGTGTACCTTTAGTTGCTTACAAGTTTCTTCTGATGCCATCCATTCAGGTAACAAACGCTCCTGATCAGTCATCCTTTCACAATCTTGTGCATTTTTTCAAGAACTTCTCCTAAGAATAAATATAAAAACAGTAAGTTTTCTAAAATAAAATACAGTCAGCCTTTATCCGCGAGAGATTGGTTCCGGGACCCCTCGTGGATACCAAAATTCGCGGATGCTCAAGTCCCTTATTTAACCTGTCTCAGTGCGGTGGACATTAGGACCCAGCAGCAGAGATCTGAATCCGCAGTGTTTCTGTTCACGAAAATGAATCACAATAACAATTGAAAATTAAGTGGAAATAATAAAGCGATCGGAAAGAGGTGAAACACCATCGGTCATTGGAAAAGCATTAGACTACGTTGGTCAACTATTGGAACAATTTTAAAGGATAAAGTGAGAAATGCCCGATGAAAGCTACAATTATTACTAAGCAACGCAGTGGTTTAATTATTGGGTTTTGGGTTTTTGATCCTCCACATCGACCCGGCACAGTGGGGAGCACGATCGGGAACAATCTGTCACTGGATCAAACTCGGGAACTTCTATTCCCGAGCCCGGCGCTGAAACATACGTTCTTGTGATTTATATGCATAGAAAGGTAAAATATATCCTATATACGAATGCAAACATTTGACTAACTGATGCTAAATAATACCGGATGTACCTGTTCCAACTTACTTAGTAAGAGAACTTCCGATTTTTTCGATCCTGACCCACAATAACCCACGCACATCCTCCTGTATACTTTAAATCACCTCTAGATTACTTACACCTAATACAATGTAAATGCTGTGTAAAATAGTTGTTACACTGCATTGTTTAGGGAATAATGACAAGAAAAAAAGTCTATACATGCTCAAACAACAAGTGCTGGAAGAGCACTTCCGGGTTTTCGCGATTTGCAGTTGGTTGAATTCGCACATGCGGAATTCGTGGATAAGGAAGGCCGACTGTATGGAAATCTAAGAATTACAGATGCTGGAAATCTAAGAATTACAGATGCTGAAAATCTGAAAATACAGCAGATAATGCAAATAATCAAAAAGGTTCAAAGATTTATTTATTATCAAAGTATACAACTTGAAATTCTTATTCTCCAGGTAGCCATGAAACCAAGAAAGAAAAGAAAAGCAGCACAATCATCAAACCACCAAAAATTCACCCCTCCCCACACGAAAAAATGAGAAATAGAACAGACACATTGACCTCCAATTCCCTCCTCCCACATAAAAAAAGTGAATAAAACGGAACAGGCACATCAACCCCAAATCTATGTAGCCATAGAGTACTACAGCACAGAAACAGGCCCCTCGCCTCATCGAGTCCATGCCAACCTAATCTCCTGTTCTGTTCCATCTACCTATACCCAGGCCATCTTCCTTCAAAATGCTCCCATTATCATTCAAACTTCGCCTAATTATTACAATTGAACCCTTGTCTACCACTCCTACCGGCACCTTAATCCACACTTGCACCACCCTGAGTGACAAGGTTTGCTCTTAAACCTTTCACTTTAAACCTGTCATCGATTTTTTTCTTATTTTTAATTTAGAGAGACAGTGCAGAACAGGCCCTTCCGGCCCGATGAGCCAACTCTGCCCAATAACCCACCAAATTAACACAAGCCCAATCACAGGACAGTTTACAACGATCAATTAACTTACTAACCAGTACGTCTTTGGATTATGGGAGGAAATCTATGAAGTCACACTGGAAAAACATAAGAACTTCTTTCAGATGCTGCTGGAATTGAACTCCCAACTCCAGATGATCTGAATTCTATTAACATCACACTAGTTCTAGTCCCATCCAACCCGAGGGGAAAATGTCTGCCTGCATTCATGCTATCAATAGCTCTCATCATTTTGTATACCTCAATAAGATTTCTCCTCATTCTCCTGTGCTCCAGAGAATATGTAGGCTCTCCATTGATCAGGGCTGTCCAGGGATATTGCGTCCTAGCCGTCTACGCAAGCCTGGGCAGTAATAATATGGTAAGTAAGCTGTTGCACATGCAGCTGGCTCCACCTCTCCATGCAGCTGATGAATCCAAAGGAACAGCAGAGACCAATACAGCTTGGCACCAGTGGTGGGGAAGGAGTTGCTGTCAACACTGAACTCAACATAGGATTACCTTATGGACGTCAGCTCTGGATTTTTCCTCAGGGTTTACTCCCAAAGCCTTCCTCGTGAGTGGATATAGCTGCAAGGCAGCAATTTCAGATCAGAGCTCCCTCCTCTTCGATGAGCTGCCATCCACAGCTGAAAAGCCCCATTTGCCTCATCAGACACAAATAAAAGCCAGGAGCTGGACTTGGTTTTATTCCAGGGAATAAAGTCCTAGCATATTCAACCTATCCCTATAACATTTTTCTGCATTCTTTAAAGCCTACTTATACCTTTCCTATAGGTAGATGACAAGAACGGTACAACAATACTCTAAAGTTAGCCTCACCAGATGTTTGTGCAACTTCAACGTAACATTCCAATCCTTTGCCCAATACCCTAATTTATGAAGGCCCATGTGCCAAAAACTCAAACCCACTCTTAATTCATAATCACCCAGTCAAGTAAACTAATGGAAAGATCTTGCCTACCAGATATTTATTAACCTCTTCTCCTCTTCTGTCTTCACAGATGAAAAAATCCACAATAGACTCCTGTGTGTGCTGTTATGAGTGATGAACAGACCTGATGGACAATGGGGTGCAGAGTTAACCATTCCCCCCCCCCCCCGAGAACTACGAACTATTGCTGTTGCTATGCTGCTCATGAGAGAGATAAAGCCCAGGCAAGAACATTTGCTACAGATAAGAGGGGGAGAGAGACTGTTGATTTACTGTATTATGACTCTTCCTGGATTATTTACCTTCTACTACAAGGACTTTACTTTGCTCGTTAACATTCCTCAGGAGATAGCAGGAGTGGCCTGATTTTGATGGACACGGTCATTCAGAGTTGATGGATAGCTGAGACCCCGTGAGTGGGGATAAAAAGACAGGTCTGGAGAGACACCCTTCAGACACACCAGTGGACACTGACTGAGTGTTGGGAACCCACAGAAAGGTGGGTCGGTCGGTAAAGCTCACAGTGTTACAGCAGAGCAGGTGGGGACTTGTGTGTGTGTCCACTCATGCCAGAGTGACGAGTCCACCACAGAAGAACGGTCTAGCTGAAGACCAGAGGGGTCATAACTGAATGACCACAATGATACGACGGATTAAGAAAGCCACAAAAAGGTTTGCCTGTCGCAACTGTTGCTGTTACATCTCGCTCGCTCTCTCTCTCTCCAACAATTTCAATACAACCATAACTGTTTCAGCATTTATGAACTGAACTCTATACTTTCCTATGACAATTCATTTACCCCTAGACATTGATAGAGCTTGTTCATTATTGATTATTATTATTCCTACACTTTTAGGTTTATTACTGCTAACTTGTTTTATATGTATATTTGCATTTTTGATATTGTATTGTGTAGTTTACTAATAAACACCTTTAGTTTGGTACCACCAGACTCCAACGGATTCTTCTTTCTCTGCTGGTCAGACACCCAGTTACGGGGTACGTAACAGTACAAAGATTAAATGCTCAAAAACTCTTAATAAAACAGGCAGTTTTGGAAAATAGTTTCAAACTATGTCTCATAATAGGTGGACACTGGAAACACTTTCTCCAATACTTTTATGTACACATGAAAAAGTGGTTATTTCAACATATAATTCTCCGTAACTTCCGCCACCTCTAACGGGATCCCACCACCAAGCACATCTTTCCCTCCCTGCCCTTTCTGCTTTTCGCAGGGATCACTCCCTATGCAACTCCCTTGTCCATTCGTCTCCCCCATCCCTTCCCACCGATCTCCCTCTCGGCACTACTTATCCTTGTAAACGGAACAAGTGCTACACCTGCCCTTACACTTCCTCCCTCACCACCATTCAGGGCCCCAGATAGTCCTTCCAGGTGAGGCGACACTTCACCTGTGAGTCGGCTGGTGTGGTATACTGCGTCCGGTGTTCCTGGTGTGGCCTTTTATATATTGGCGAGACCTGACGCAGACTGGGAGACCATTTCTCTGAACACCTACGCTCTGTCCACCAGAGAAAGCAGGATCTCCTAGTGGGCACACATTTTAATTCCACGTCCCATTCCCATTCTGATATGTCAATCCATGGCCTCCTCTACTGTCAAGATGAAGCCACACTCAAGTTGGAGGAACAACACCTTATATTCTGTCTAGGTAGCTTCCAACCTGATGACATGAACATTGATTTCTCTAACTTCCATTAATGCACCTCCTCCCCTTCTTACCCCATCCCTTATTTATCTATTTATGTATTTATTTATTATTTTTTCCCTTTTTTCCCCTCTCTTTCTGTCCCTCTCACAATCACTCCTTGCCAGCTCTCCATCTCCCTCTGGTGCTCCCCTCCCCCTTTCTTTCTCCCTAAGCCTCCCGTCCCATGATCCTTTCCCTTCTCCAGCTCTGTATGCCTTTTGCCAATCACCTTTCCTGCTCTTAGCTTCATCCCTCCCCCTCCTGTCTTCTCCTATCATTTCGGATTTCCCCCTCCCACTTTCAAATCTCTTAATTTTTTCTTCCTTCAGTTAGTCCTGACAAAGGGTCTCAGCCCGAAATGTCAACTGTACTTCTTCCTATAGATCAGACAATCCCAATAGATGGACCACGGGCCAGGTCCAGACCGCGAGAACCAGATGTCTGGACCACACTGACCCATTGGCACTTACGTGAACGCACCTGTCATAACATGTAAATTAAGCACACGCTGCTCTAATTTATTTTAACCTCATCCTACACCGTACACTTGACCTACGCCCCCGTAGAGGTGACTAACTTTTGAATCAACGTGGTTCCCCAAGCTCAATTCAAAAACACAAGAGCTATTGCAATGCTTCTACTCACACTGTTCCCTTCCACGTACACATGTGAGTCATCGTTTTCTTCAATGAACTCTATCAAGAACCAGGACAGAAACAGACTCTCCAATGCACATCTTGGCCAGTGCCTCAGGATTGCCACAACAGAATACAGGCCCGACATCAGAAGGATTGCCTCATCCCATCACTGTCACTTCTCTCACTGATTGGTGAATGAATCCATTTATTTTTGCCCATTTGTCAATCTTATTGTGGTATAATAATATTACAACAACAATAATACTGGTAATTTCATTTATAGCTACACTTCATACTTCAAATGCTACATAGCTTAATTAAAAAACAAATAGATTAAATGAGAGAACAGAAACAGTGGAAAAGGCAATACTACTAAAACAGTTAGTGCGGAAATGCTCTTTGTGAGGAAGAGAAGTGGTGAAGACTACCATGTTTACAGTGTGTGTGTGTGCGTGTGTGTGTGTATTTTCAGTCCCAGATGAGTTCTCAACGTGACAGCTGACAGTTGTGATAGCTAGAGTCATAATTACCGGTAAATGGTTGGTTTTGGACTTTCAAGAGTGCATTTTTTTTTCTTTTTTTTTAAGCCACAACACAGGCTTTGAGAATCCCAGGCCTAAATTATTACTAAGAATAATGGTAATGGTAGCAACAACAACATCTGCCCATAAAACAAAGGCAATTAAATAAATGTAAAAAATATGTACACTGTATATTCCAAATTAGAATTGAGGCTTAAGGCATTTATCCCTTAATAGTGTACTGAATGCCATTTATTCACGCGAGTGGAGGTGATGAGCCTCAGTTCTGACCCAGGTCATTCACTCCGTCAGTGTTCCAGCATTACCTTTCTCCCCCCTCGGTGCAGTGTCACGTACGAAAGAATATATGACTTTTGATTGATTAAAATCTGGTGCACACTGTCATCCTGATGAAGTTGTTGCAACCTCCACTGTTGAAGGAAAACAATACCAACACAGCAATTATTTCTGCCGACTAAAACGTTCTTAAATAAAATGACGGTTGTCTAAAGCGACCGGTCAACAGGTCAGTAGATATTAACTGTACGGTTTAAAGGCAGTAGGAAAAAAAGTCATGGATTTTTTAAATTAGGTACAGAAATGAATTGTACTACATCGCAAATTACCAGAAAACTGAAAGCACCACCTCCCCTCTCACAGCTCGAGAGCTCTACTCGATTTCCCGCCAGCAAGGGCCTCCAAACACGAACCCGTCCTTGATGTCCAACGCCTTCCGGATGCGCTCCACCAACCGGACCGAGTGGTCAACCACGTGACCAAACCACGCACGCGTGCCATCCGGGACACGTTCGATCTCTCTGTGCTCGATTGGTAAAGTCGCATCACATCGCCTTATCAACAAAACTGCAGCGTTTTCGGTGGCTTACGCTGTGTACATTAGCAGGAAAAATTCGGTGTTAATTTTAAGTGTCTTAGAATACACAGAGTAATGTATTTCACCGATTGATTTGAATTTCCATATCGCCCTCTTGAGTGCTCGATTGAGTGGGCTACTTCGCAGGGTTTCGATCGGAAGGCCAGACGCCGCTTGTCGTCATGGTGACGGGGGCGGGATCGTTCTCCGTCCGCCTGGGGCTCTCACGCCGCGTGCGAGCATACGTAGAGGCGCGAGCGGCGGCGGTTGGCAGGTGGCGGCGCGAGCGGGTCGGCGCAGAGAGTTTACCCGATTTCGAGAGGGCCGACAGCCTTCTGAAGGCCGGGAATTCTCGCCAGCCCTTCATGGCGGACAGAGACAGCGAGGGTGAGAGTGGGGCGCCGGCCGAGGCCGCGGTGCTCCAGGACTCTCCGTTACCGCCTCCAGACCCGCTCCCCGAAGGGGAAGAAGAGAGCACAGCAGCGGCCGTGGAGGATGAGGAGGCGGCGGATGAGGCCTCGCCTACTGCCGGACCCCCACCGCCGCCGCCGTTGCTACTGCAGACCCAGGAGTTGGCCTCGAAGCGGGTGGATATCCAAAACAAGCGCTTCTACCTGGATGTCAAGCAGAACGCCAAAGGCCGCTTCCTGAAGATTGCCGAGGTGGGCACAGCGGGCCGAAAGAGTCGGCTCACCGTCTCCATGCCGCTGGCGGCCGAGATGCGCGACCGGCTGGGCGACTTCATCGAACACTACGCGCAACTCGGGCCCGGCGGAGGAGGAATTGGCGACGCCAGTTCCCGCAGGCCTCCGCCGCCGCACCACCACCTCCACCCGCCGATCCAAGCCCAGCCACAAGCTCGGGCCCCGCTGGCTCCAGGGGAGGTGCCGCCGCAGCGGGTTCTGAAAAGCGAGTACCTAGTGCGGGAAAACCGCAAGTATTACCTGGACTTGAAGGAAAACCAGCGCGGCCGGTTCTTGCGCATCCGCCAGACCATGAGCCGAGGCCCGGGTTGGGGCTACTCGGGACAGGGACAGACCATCGCCCTCCCTGCCCAAGGCCTCATCGAGTTTAGGGACGCTTTGGCTCGGTTGATCGAGGATTTTGGCGTTGGCGGCGGGCCAGGCCCGGGAGGCGGAAGCGGCGATCTGGGCGACGGCACATTAGCTCTTGTGCCGCCAGAGCTGCCCGAAGGGACCTCTGTGCCCGTCGACAACAAGAGGTTCTTTTTCGACGTCGGCTCCAATCGCTACGGGGTGTTTCTGAGAGTGAGCGAAGTCAAGCCGGCTTACCGCCACTCCATCACCGTCCCCAGCAAAGCCTGGGCCCGTTTCGGCGATAACTTCATCCGGTACGCCGAGGAGATGAGGGCAATCCAGGAGAAACGCAGGGACAGGAGAGCCGAGCTGTCAAGGGAGACAGTGGCGAACAGTGAAGAGGAAGAAGAGGAAGACTGACATCCAGTACTTAAACTTTTGCTATCATTTCTACTTTAACTCTGAAATCACTTCCAGTGTCCCTATCCTGCTACTTTTGTTCCTTGCCCAATTGCCATCCCAGTCATTTTCCCCTCCCATAATTGCAATCCTGCTATCTTCACTAGCTGGATCACCGTGTTACCCCTCCTGCCAAATGCTGTCCTTTTCATCTTTTCTGTAGTATTTATTCCAATTAGCACTGTCATGTCATCATCCTGGCTGCCACTCTATTTGCCTTTTGCTCCTGTTGCTAATTCCTACTCATCACCACCTCTCCTGGGTTGCTGTTTGTCCTCCCATCACCATTTCTCATTCCCCTTTTACCACCTTCCCCCTTCCATTCCATAGCAGTCACCATCTCTTCTCTATTTGCCTGTCTTTTCACCCCCAGTCATCTCTCAGAGCCGTGTATGGTCATTGCCCTCCACACGTTTTTAGCCCTGGGTACTTAGACCTAACACCCATAAACTCCACTCACACTCCTCACCAATATTTTCTTTAACCCACTGTAACTTTTTTTATCCATACAGTTAGTTTCAGCTTTGTCATTAGTTTGCCTGTCGACCATCTCCAACTCCCATTCAGTCAGTTACCTTGCAGCTTAAGTTTTGTATTCAGATTATTCCCCTTTCCCAGTTCTCATTCACTTTAACTGTTTATTGTTGGCTGTATTAGCCATGCCTTGACTTTCACTAATGCTTGCTTCTCAATTTCCAATCCCAGTCATCATCAAACCCTTCTTCCCATCGATTACCATCCAACCACATCAATCCATTACTTAATTGCTGCCTTTCATCCTCCATCATTATCCAATCACATTTTCATCTCTGACTCCTTGGTCTCATACCCCAACCACCTGACCTATCCCAAAGTCAATATCTTCACAGTGGCATCACCTAAACTGCAGAATGTCATACCTCCCCTGCTATTCCTTTTGTAATTCCCCATTGGCTTTCCTATTGATGGTCATCACCATTCTCACCCTCAACACCATTCAGCTTACTCCTTCCTCCTATGTGTCGGTTCAGTATATTCTCATTCCTACTTCTCCATTCTCTTCCTTCTCAGGACACCCTCTTTCTCCCCTGCCCCCCTAAAAATTTTGGTATGGAACCTTTTCCCCAAAGTCATACTTCACCCAGTCTGGCACTCTTCCTCCTTATCTGTTCACTATCTCCTATCCATGTCCTCTTGTGTTACCTTCAACCTCACTACTTTATTTCCATGCATCCTCATCTGCTTCAGCATCCTTATCTCTTACCCAGCTGCTCCATCCTTACCTATTCCACCTTCCCTCTCCCTGTCCTACGTTATAAAAACAACCTTGCAACACTCATCTCTACTTTTCATCTCACCACACATCTTCTTTCTTCCCTTCTTTCTCTGTCAATAATCTCCCTCAAGTCCTTGACTCCTGTCTTCATCCTCTTATCATACCTCTCCTTTATTCTTCCTCTGTTGAAATGCTTGTGCAATGTAAAAGAAATATTTTTACCAATTTTATTTTATTAGTCTGTCCCTCGAAGAAACAAAATACTTTAAATGGACTCAGTTTAGGTTTTCATAAAGGAGTTCATTTTCTCTGGTTGTCATTTGCATTTTGAAAACGCCATCTGAATTTTTGGAAAAATTAATTTTACAAATGAGCATTGAGTTACTTTGTCTTTTTCAGTACAACCTACCAACAGAAATAAGACTGACTTCTCGTTAAAACCTTCACGGAAAAATGTGCATCTACTCTCTACGTGAACAGTTACAGCCTGCCTGCTGTAAGTAAAGTTGTACCAACTTATTTCACTTGATTCACAGCAAATGAGCCTCAGGCCCATTGTCTTACTGAAAGAATCAAGCTTTTGTACAGCTTTTAAGCTATCAAAATCTGTGGTTGTCATATAATATGGCAACATAATACTCACATCAGCACAAAATGTGATCTACATTTTGCATGTCTATCTATGTTTGTGATCTTCAGTTTACAAAATTTGAACAGTAGTTTCTGAAATATTTAATACTGGTTAGTACAATGTGCACAGAATCCAGTACACATCTTTTGCCACCTCACCTTAAACCCCTCCTCCCCAGAACCTTTCCCCTATTGGTAAAGTAATAGGGTTTTTAAGTAGGCAATAATTCCCTAATAGCTCAGTTTGGTTTATTTATTGCACATTGACTAATTTATAACCAACAAAAAGTGCATTATAAATACTTTATTCCATACATACTGATTTAACCATGGAAATAACCACAGACTGGTGTGCCAAAGGCTTGCCCCAGAGTTGTCTGGAATATAAGAATGCATACAATTCTTCCTCCTTTTTATTAGGACACGGTTATGGGTAGAGAGAGTCATCGCTGACACATATAACTGTGATAGGTATTTGGTAGCCTTTAATATTTTTGCACTTTAAAAGAATAGCTATTGGGTGCTATGCTATTTTCCCTATATCAACTGGAGATGACCATTGATTAGTAGTTTAGATTTGCGCCTAGGCAGCCACTTCAGTGCAGTGCTGTCATTTATTGAAACAAAATGACAAATTGTACTAATTGCATCACAAGGGCACATAAATGAAGAACCAAAAGCATTCAATACCACCAATGGATTTGTCATAAGTATGGAATTGCTATGCTGCTACCTTTTTAACGATGTGAGTCATGAATACCGGGTGCGCAAGATTAATCCTTGGCATTAACAAGTAGAAGTTACCAACATATCTAGAAATTTTTGATTAATGGATACACATTAATACCCCATACAAGGTATTCAATAGTGTTATGACAGCTTTTTTGCACTGTGACCTATTAACAAAGGCACATTATGTAACTTTATAACATCAGTTGGAATTATTTGCAGCCTAATATATTTGCACTATTCCATTGCTGTCTTTAAATAACTAAATGTATTATAAGAGATTATTAGTCAGTACAGATTATTAACCTGCAAATATGCCCTCATATTGCAGCCAAAGCCCTTAAGTTCTTGCAACTCAACCTTTGCATATGACAATCGCAAGGTAACACAGTAAAATGTGACTATTCTAAATTGTCACTTAAATGCATAAAATGACAATCCAAATAATTTTATTTTAAAAGTTACAGCTATATTCTACATTTTCTATAGCAGTGGAAGTAAAGTTAGTTTGCATAGAATGTCACCCTTTGATTTCTTTTGCAAAGTGGTCATTTAACTGGTGTTATAAAGTTATACAGGGTTTTTTTGTTCTGGGAACAGTGGAGGAACTCTCCTTGAGGGAAGTATTTGGCACTTCTCTCTCCTGGTGTAGTACTTAATCTGTTAGTGTTTTGAGAAATTTCCTATAGTTTTCTCAAAACGAATTGCTTGGGAATGTGTGATATATTCATTATCATGTCACTTGAATTTAATGTGTCTTGGTGTAAAGAAATTGTAACTACAACCCTATAGTAATGCCACAGTGTAGCACTGATTGAAATACAAAGTGCTATCATTGTGTGTTTGTCAGATAGTATATTGCAGATGGGCACTGAACCTAGCAGAGAATTACGGTACATGTTTGAGCCTTTAATTGTCCTGTTTCTGCTGCAGTCAAATCAGAGCTATCTAAATGAAAAGATTTGTTTTATAGTGTACTTAGTTTATATAAAGGTTCCTTTATAATGGAAGTAATTCTAATGGTTGCAATACAATCTTAAGTGTAAGAATAGACAAGAAATTCCTATGAACCATTTTTACTGCAGATAATTAATATAAGTAAAAGTTCCTTTGGGGAATTAAGTTGCTATTTAATAGTAATAATTAGCTGGAGTACAATAGGTCATAAATAAAAAAATTTTTGATAGAACTTGCCAAGCATCATCAGACAATATATTACCACCAACAGTGCAGTAGTTATATTATTTGTGGTAGCAGCTATGTAACAAAATAACATTTTCATTATTTTACACATCTTTTTGTAACTTTTTACCTTTCTTATTTATGCTCAGTGTGATAAGCATACTGATGATCATTCTTTAATATATCATTCCTTGGTTTTATTTTTCTCTGGTGTACTGTTTTTTTAATGTGATAGGAATTTATAGGCTGTGGATTGTTTCATATCTTTCAATATTACTCAAATTAAGTATTCTCTTTTTTTGTCTCATTGTTTGCTTTTAATTTAGGCCATGTAGCACGAATTGGGCTATTTCACAATATAAGGCAGTTAAAGTTTGAAAGAATCCCAGTATCAACTAAATCACACAGGAAGTTAGGATACACTTGGTTTCCTGGCCTGTGTGTGAAGTTATCTGAAACTGGTAAAATGAAGGTTCCTTTTGCATTCAATTAATTTGAGTGGTACAGTTACCTAGTTGTAATTTAGAAATGTAGAACTGGAAGTTTTTGTTCAAAGATAAATGTGTTTGCTATCAGATATTTACCTGTAACACTAATTCATTTTTTTTTCCTGCGGATGCTACTTGGTGATAAGAGTATTCCCAGCATTCTCATTTAATTCTGATTTCTTGAAATTACTCTGTTCTGCCATGCAAAGTTCCAATATCTTGTTACTTGTTTGTTCTAAGCTATAACTTTTAAGCATTCATTTTCCATTCTTCAACACCAGTAAAATCAACTGAGTTACTTGGGCAGTGGTCTCCACAGATAATTTGCTTTGCTCTCTCCAGTCTTCCCCATCTCTGCAGTTTAAAATATGCCAGTTTTCTCAGCTCTCCAGTTGATTTTTTAAAAAACATTAATCTCCTTTAGATACTTCAGGAGCTAATAAGTATTTTCTGGATTTTTTTAAAATTTCGTTTTTCCAGCATCTGCAGTTTCTTACTTTACTAATCTGAAGCAGTTAAGTTCAGAAAATGAAACATTAATGCTTTCTTTCTTCCCACAGACACTGCTTGACCTGCTGAGCATTCCCAGCGCTTTCTATTTCTGCTTCTAATTTGATTTGGTTCTAAACATTCCTTACTTATTGGCCCAATCTGAGTAGAATTTGTTGCAGTTTCTTCCATTGCCTCCCCTCTGCACCCCACCAATTTATTATTCTATTAGATTTTATAATTGGATTTGACATGTAGTCACCTTTTTAAATGGAAGTGAAATAAGCACATTTTTGCCTGTTAGTTTGCACTGCTCACCGCATATGGATTGATAGTGCAGTTGTATGTGTTAAGCAGTGCAGATTAAGGTGAAAAATGTAGATCCAAATGATATGTATCGGAAAGTTGCTGCTCTGAATTTCATGTACAATTATGTACCAATTGTATGCATCCTAACATTGTCATTCTACAACTGTGGCAGTTCCTTACATTTTGTACTGCTCTAAATGAGATATTTGCTCATCTGACATTCAAAGCTATGGTGAATTAGGTATAGGGTTTGATTTGTGACGACACTATAATGCCTTATGCAGGCATGCTCTGTGGTATATATGTTTAGTCAACAATTGTGTGAAAGGCAATAGAATTTGGGTATTCTTTGCAATCTAGACACTTTTTCCTTTTTTGAAAAGCGTTTTAGAAATCTTTTAGAACTTTATTCCTGTTCATTCATTTATTGAATGTACAATTAAATATGTCCATTGTGATGGAGTTGTTTTTAGGGGAGGGAAATCAGTTAATCTATTGATACAAATATTTAGTTTACTGATGTTTCAGGACATTTAATCAGGTCAAACCCATTGGTGAAATTATGGTGTTATTATTTCATTGTTTGGCATGTCATTGGTGATTTCAATTTGACTTTTGTCTGAAGATGTACAAATCAAGATGCTAATATTTCAGTCTTTTGAAATAGCTTTTGTTTTTATTTGCTTTGAGCTATATGTTGTATTTTCACAAGGTTATTAATCTGCTTATATATGAAACACTTGCATGATGTCAATTTCATCATTTGAAGTTTACAATAGATAAGAGTACCTTTTTGTTCAATCACATTTTTCTACAATAGTGTGCATTATATACATTTTAAATTGATTATGTTTATCCATTAGGTTTAAAGGTCTATGTCTCTTAGTGCTGCACTATAAAAGAGTCAACATTGAAAAATATTGGGAAGCAATTTCTTGCAGCAATCAATGCTGATACTACTTCTGGGTGGACTTTTTTTGTTTTTTGGTTGATTGGATTACCAGGGCACTTTAAACATTATATTCAAGAATAGCATTTTGTGTAGATAGTGATTGAGTTGATGTGGAGTGGGAGAGATTTGAATTAATCATTGGGCTGGCTTATGCACCAGCATTTGGGCATTGAAACTAAAGTACTGAAACTTGTACAATGAAATGTGAAAGATGGGAACATAAAGATTTGAAGGACCAAATCCCTCAAGTTATTACAATATTGGACTTCCATAGAGGTTAGTGACAGTACTTGGTGCAGGATTAAAGTCTTCATTGATTTGAGCAATGGGGCCTAGAGACTTGAAGGAAAGGGGCATTGTTGTTACTCCTTTTCAGTTTTTTTATAATTTAGTGTTTTAATTTTACTTTCAATTTTAATATTTTTAAATGCCTCAATGTGAGAGTTTAAAAACAATTAAAATTGATAGCTTTTACACCTAGCAATACCTGCTCCCAATTTTGTAGCTGTCAGAGGCTTTAGAGCTCTTAGGGTGTGGTGTCTTTACTCTGCTGCAAATGACCCCTTTGCAGTCCACACCTTGCTCCCTGGGTCAGAAAGGGGAGCAGTGAGATAGATAGGCCTTCCTCATCCCAATAGGTGCTGGCATGGGGCTTGGCCAACACTGGTTTTACAGCGCTCTCTATAGAACATGCCTGTATTTGGGTTATGTATATTTCATTTTTAATAAGATATTGGGAATAAAAATATTGCCTGCTATTTACAGTGATAGTCATGCCACCTTGTAATGCAAATCATTTTGTCTACATATGTACTTGCTGGAATGCCATGCTGCATTTGTGCTTGAGAGGGAAATCTAGATCTTAATCTTCTATTGACCTTAGATTTTATTGCAGAGTTCTAAGAAGAGTAAAATTATGCATTTTATTTTGTGAATATAAAAATCTATAATTTGTAGTTTAAAAGGGGATTTCACAAACAATTAAAATTAGGTGGCTTCCCTTCTGTGTTTGCTTAGCACTTCCAAAAAAAACTGGCATGTGATACAAGGCATTTAATACAAAGCAAATATTTTCCATTATGGTATATGATATCTTGATCACAATTTTAATGAGTGGAGCTCAAGGAACATCTGTCATATGCTGCCACAAAATTCCCTGAGATTAATAATCCATCTCTGGGGTAGATTTTTCATCCATCCATTAACTTGGCATGTGGATCAGCCACTCATTTTGGAAACCATCTGATCTTCAGTTGTGGTAATGAAACAGGTTCTATCAGCAACACAACCCAAGTGCCATCAGTAAATTAAATCTAGCCTTTTTTAAACATTTCCAACATTTAATGCTGGCTTTACAGTTCGTTGGCAATTTTACTTGCTGTGTGTACTTGCCATACTAGGAGATAAACTAAATATTTGATACTTGCTAATATCTTTCCCTGTCTCCATCTATATCGCTTACTAGACCCTCTTATTTTTGAGATCCAGAAAATATCCTTTGTAGATTAGAAGTGTAAATCTACCTCTTGCACTTCCATACTGTTATGCTGCCAAATGAGCATATTTCATACATAAATTTTCTGAATTAAGCCCAGAAAACTGAAGGGATCCTCTTTCCCATTCTTATTTGAGAATTTGAATCTCATAAATGTGTACTTTGTCAAAATACAGCCAAAGATGCAAAAATAAACTCCATAATTTCTAGATGCATGTATGTGTGTGTGTCCTTTCAAATCATAAATAACTGCCAGTTGTGCTTGTATTGAACCTAAACAGGAGTATCTGTCCATTTAATATGCAAACTTTTACTGATATATATGTTTCAAAGTAAAGTGTGTAAGTTATGTGTTGTGGTCCCATCTGTGGTTTGCAAAGTGGTTTGCAAATTATTGCTCATGGTTTACAAAAAAAATCTTAAGTTTGAAAGATGATCTGTCTGGTTACTGTTCGTACACTTTAACAAGACAGCAAGAAAGAATAGTGGGAGTCCTGAGCTGTTAAGTCTGTGGGCAGCTTGGTAGGGATAAGTTGGAACTTGGAACAGTTTGGAACATCATACATAGGCAGCAGCTGCAGTCTATGACAAGTTTAATATATTTGGATCTTAAACAAGATGAAGTAATCAGTTAAAATATTCAAAGAAACTTAAATAGATTTAATTGTATAACCTTTCATAGAATCAAACAAACTTGCACACGGATGGTGTCTCGCAGTTGTCAGGTTGGAGTTGGTGTATAGCTTGGCAGTCTTGGGTAATCGTATCTCAGTCAGTGTTGTCACCTTGAGAAACACTGGGTCAAAAGTAGCAAGCTATGGACTAAACTTTCATTCTTGAGACATCTACAATTAAAAAAAATTAACTGCACATCATTCCAGAAGACAGTCCGATCCCTTCGCTTGAGTACCTGTGTGATTAGTGTTTAGGAAAAGGGTATGATGATCAAAGTGGTAAGTTAACCCCTGTGCAGTGCTAAAATAGCTGTTTTTTTTTAAAACTATGGTATTTGGAGAACATAGTTTAAAGAGGAAATGACCACAGTGACACTGACACTATGGCCACTTTGGATAAATGAATGCAGTTCTAAGAAAGTTTGACTTAGCATCTCAATTAGATCACTAGGTAGTTGTCTGAAGCTTATAGAAATAAGATACAAATTGATCAATAGTTTGAATGCATAGCTGAGGAATTGCCCTGGGAGGGGAAGGGGAGAACATTTGATTAGTAGGATACTGCACATTTTTTTTTTAAAAAAAGCTGTTCTGTTGAGACTGGCTCCACTTACACTGAACCAGGTCCCAATGAACCAAATAACTAGAGTAATAGATGAGGGTTTAAATTTTCAGCAGGTTGATTAGAAGGGTTGGAGCGTGGTAAATTTAAGTGGTGAAATACATGGCAAAGTTGTAATTTCAGTGAAAATAACTAAATTGGTAAAATGTTAATTCGCAGTGGTAATAGGGTTCACATCAGCATAATATTGTAAGCAGTTTGTAAATGAAGTAATAGTGAAAATAAGTAAGTTCCCCACAATGCATTCTGAATATATGGCTGTGCATAGTGACTGAGTGACAGAAAAGTACAGGTAGTAGATATTCTAGAGTACTTAACTTTTAAGAAGCATGTACAAAAGGTGAAGGAATAACATCTTCAGTAAAGATGTTGGTAACAAAAGAAGAAAAATATGGCTTGAAACGTCAACATGTAAAAGTGGTTTGAGAAGAATCTTGGGAATAAAGTAGAAAGCGCATGTCCCCGGCAATATTTATAGTTCAAAACATAAGAAACACAATCATAAGCTATGCTTCAATTTCACATAGTACCCCTTGGTTTGCAGCATAATTGTTCAACAGAATTGTTTATAAAAATGAAGTATATGTATATCTTTCAATGTTTAGGATTTGTAGGTTGTGTCATCTTCTAATAATGAACTGTTTTTGTCCCAACACTGTCATGACCTCACTCCCATCTGTAACTCTTTTGCTTCTGCTACAATGTCTGGGACCACAAGATGCAAGTCAGTGATCATACTGCTTAATGAAGCAGTGATGTTTAGAAAGACTGAAAGGAATCTGGGATATTACCTGTTCTTTTACAAGAGGGTGCTGGAGCAGTAGGAATTTCAGGTTTAATATCTCTGGCATATTGTGTGAAATTTGTTAACTTTGCAGCAGCAGTGCAGTGCAATGCAATACATGCACATATAAAAAAACACAATTACAAGAAGTATATATGTATATAAAATAGTTAATGTAAAGTAGTGCAAAAACAAATAATTTTTTTAAATTAGTAAAGTTGTGTTCATGGGTTCAATGTCCTCTTTGAAATGGGATGGCAGAGAAGAGGCTGTTCCTGAACACTGAGTATGTGCCTTCAAGCTTCTGTACCTCCTTCCTGATGGTAGCAATGAGAAGAGAGCATGTCCCAGGTGGTGGGGTCCTTACTGATGGACGCCACCTTCCTGAGGCACCGCTCGTTGAAGATGTCTTGGATACTACAGAGGCTAGTACCCATAATGGAGCAGACTGATTTTACAACTTTCAGCAACTTTGATCCTGTGCAGTAGTCCCCCCCGTCCCCGTCCCCCCCCCCCAATACAAGTGGAGGTTATACCTAAAAATAAACTTCAGATGCTGGAATCTGAAACAAAAAAAATGCCGTAAGAGCTTGAATCAATGTAGCATACTGAATGAAAAACCAGTTTAACATTTCAGTCCAGGGATTCTTCCTCAGAGCTGCCACATTTGTATCTATCAGAACATCAAAAAAAGTGTTGGTGTTTCATTCTGTGTACTTCCAAGCAGCATTTACTCATCTATAAACTCCATGTCAAAACCCACTCAGTTAAAACACGATGAATTGCAGAGATGAGTTGAATGGCTGCCTTTGACAGCAAGGTAGTATTTGACAATGTGGCATCAAGGAACCCTAGTAAAACTAAAGAATCAGCAAGAGGAACAGCATTTGAAGTTGTACTTGATACAAAGGACGATGGTTGTGATGAATTCAGTCATTTCCAAGCACACAATATCACTAAGATTTCTCGAGGCGATTTTCTATACATCTACCTTCAGATGCACAAGTGACTTACTAAGTAGAATATTATACAGCTGGAGGCTGCAGGATCTAGATAACATTCAGGCACAGATTGATCTGTGGCAAGTAATGTTGATGCCTCAAAAGAGCCCAACGATAAATGCATTACCATGTCCGCATCTTCCTTCATTGATATCCAGGGGGTCACTGTTGACTAGAAACTAACTATAGAGCCATCTATATAATATAATTACTACAAGAGCATATCAAAGGATTGATTCACTGTAAGAAGTAATTGGCCATCTATTCAAAGTTTTTGCATCATCAAGGCTTGTAAGAAGAGTGATGGAATATTTTCCCTGTGCCTACGTAAGGAAAAACTCCAATGAAACTCCAACTCAACCACTACCTTTAACATTAATTGCACTTAGCTTCAGAACACAAAGTACTATCTATATAATAGTGCAGTTACTCACCCAGGTATTTCAAGCAGCGCCCTCTCGCAGCTTGATGATCAAGAAATACAAGGAAAGTAGATATCTGGGAGTACCATCAGCTCCAGTTTCCTATCCAATTCACACCACCTGGCTCATGCATTTAATTTTTTCATTCCTCAGTCTAAATCCAGCAAGTAAAAACTAGGATTGTCGGTAATGCCAAAACCTGGAAAGTAAACAGCTCAAACCTTTTTCAACCTCCCAGTGCCCTTCTCTCCTTAGCATTCCACTCCACCCCCAAATCCTCTGAAATGACAACCATTTTCCTTTCATAAACACAAAGTACACTGCAGATGCTGTGGTCAAATCAAGACATACAAAAAAGCTGAATGAACTCAGCAGGTCGGGCAGCATCCGTTGAAAGAAGCAGTCAACGTTTTGGGTCGAGACTGCTTCTTTCAACGGATGCTGCCCGACCTGCTGAGTTCATCCAGCTTTTTTGTACATCTTGATTTTCCTTTCGTGTCATTTAAAAATACTGATATTTAATTATCATTGGTGAATAAATCCATGATTAAGTCAATTAGTGCAGGTATTCCTTGAACTAGAGTTACAGTGCTGTGCAGAAGTCTTACACACATATATATTAGCTAGGGTCCCTCAGGCACTTGCACAGTATTGCAGTAATTCTATGTATTGCACTGTACTGCTGCGGCAAGAAAACAACAAATTTCATGGCACATGTAAGTGATGATAAACCTGATTCTGATATGGGTCTCTGGTGGGCTGAGAGTAGGAAAGGGGCAGGGAGGAGGACTCGTGCTTAGGAAAAGGGATAGGCGGGGGGAATGACTAAGAGGCACCAAAGAGACTTCTCCATGTTTGATTTGTCAATAAACTAATTGTTTGGAATCAACTTACTTTGCCTGCTGTCTCATGGCTGGGTGTGTTTGCACCTGTGCCACACCCCTCCCTGGCATTCTTCTGCCAATTGTCCCACGTCACTCCTGCAGCACTCCATCCTCACCATTCCCAACATACAAACTCGCTCTTCATTCCAAGTTGACAGTACTGTGCAAAAGTCTTAGGCACCCTAGCTCTATATATGTGCCTAAGAATTTTACAGAGTACTGTATGCATTCTGGTATAATGTTTAATGCAAAAAATTGAAAAAATTTTCCAATTAATTTCAATGTAAAAGTTCTGGCTCTATTTCAGAGCTCAGAAATCTTATTCAAAGGAGCCTAAAGATGCATCAAAAGAAGTATCTGAAATTGCTGTAGTTACATTAGCAGTTAATACACAAGGGACCATTTCAGTGTTATCATCAAATAAAAATACAAGTCCATGAAAGATCTTGACAGAGTGAGCGTGTACTCTTGTAAAGGGGTTGCTATTTCTCCTATTTAAGACTAAGCTGAGGAAACTATTGTTCTCAGTGAATTCTCAAAGACTAATGGATATAGAATCACCTTTGAGATGTTTTCTTCATTAACAAAGGGGAGAAAGGTTACAATGATTAGGTGGAATGCAAAGCTGAGGCTGCATATGTCCAAGAATATTGAAGAGGAAAGCTCTATTGTGATTGTCTTGCAAACTGTCATTCAAAAAATATAGACAATGTACATAATATTGTAATCCTGGAAATGCTGTGCTATCATGTTTAATCATTGCACCCTGGGAAGATTTATACTTAAGTACTCATTCAAGGCCCAGAGGTATACTGCTTGATATATTCCCAAAACACTAAGAAATGTTCAAAACAGCTATGGGTGGCCTTGAATACATTGACACTAAGCAGATCCAGCAGCCACCTTGCTTTCTTTCATGCTTTACCACAGTGTTTTCTTGGCTTATCATCAAACTGGGCATATTCTGTTGAATTTAATTTTCTAACCATATACTTAATCCTTTGTGCATTTTCCATTGCAATATAATTTCCCTTTCTAACAAGCAGTGGACTATCAGCGTAACATTTTAAGCACTAGCTTCATTCACATTGTTCAGAGTTATTGCTTTGTCACCACAAAGATTAATGAGCTACTAAAGTCCACCAAACACCTATCTTTTTCACTTTTATTAATTACATCCAGTGTAGTGTTATAACTAGTATAACTAGCCTTGATTATTCCAGAGTTTCTGTCCACAACTGGTGAGGAACTTTAAAGCTGTCTTGAAGGATACGAAGTAAAATTCTAATGACTTGAAATGTCAAACTGGGAGGAAGAATTCACTATTTTGCTATTAGTGAATTAGATAAATTGACTCCACAGTGTACTTGGGTACTTGTCCTCAACTGTATTAGAGTAATACTTTGTAAGTTGAAATATTCATAATCAAGGAATACAAAAGGTCAAAATTTTCTACAAAATTTGAAAGCACTTTTTACAGTAGTATTTTTATTCTAGCAGTGTATAGAATATAAATTGGGAAGTTAAAGATTCATGCAATGAAGGAATCAGTAAATTATCAAACTTTTTGGAGAACCTAATTTTTAATAATGATAGTATGGAAGATGGTTTTGTGGAATGCACTGAAGGTTTTTCTAAGCTATAGACTACAAGATCACAAATCAGTTTACAAAGGCTTAATGTTCTATTAAGTGATCCTCTGGAGAAGAATGATTAAAATAGGGAATTTTAAGTACAAGAGTGATATATAGAAAGTAAACTGTAGTCTTGATGGAAAAGTTGTGTACAATGCTTTGGAGAATGACATTAAAATATATGTATCAATAACAAATGCATAATGAAATCATAATTTATATTCAAATTCACACTTAATAAAAGGAATACACTGCTAATCCTCCAACCTGCACACAGAGGAATAAGTGATACACTGTGGCAAAGGCATGCTGAAAGTAGATCAATGTAGAGAAAACAAGCTTAAAAGAGTAAATTGGTCAATTTCACAATTTAGCAAGACCTGGTTTAGACAAAATAGAGACAATCATAAGATCAAACTAGCAATATGCATCAAAATATAAAAAACTTTGTAGGAAGGCAGATATCAATGATAGTAATGTTGAAATGCTGTGGTCCGTTAGATCAGAGGTAGAGGACTATAATGGTGAATAAGGATATTGCAGTGATATAAAGCATACTTTGTGTCTCTACAGAAAAAACCCAAAATATAGGAAATGAATAGGACTAGAGAAACTAATGAGACTAAATCCTAAAACATATTGGAACCATTATGTACATCTTGACATTTTCTAAAGGGATCATAGTTGCAATGGTTTAATCATTTCTGAATTATTTATTTTCCATGCATTAGTAGAAGTTATCAAATTTAACAATATGGGGGGGGGAGAGGGGAGGGCGAAAGAAATGGGACCAATAGACAATTTATCTTGAAGCTAAAGCATGTCTGGGCAGAATTAAGAGATCAAAAGGAATTTTTTTGAGAAATAGTTCATGAGTTCTTGAAATTATGAGGGGTGGTCAGTATTTAGAATTGCACAGAAAAGAGTTTATGTTCACAGGTAGAAATTGGAAATAAGTAGGTCATTTTTCTTTAAATGACTGAAGCCCTTTGTGTTTCCTCTGTAGTTCCATAAAAGATTTTGTAGAATCAGGTACGGGCATAAGGAGCCAAAGGCTTATTCTTGTTTCTTGAAAATATTTTTATCTGTAAGTGTTCTGAATCTTTGGAATTATCTACCTTGGTACCCATAGAATTTGTTTGAATATATCAAATCATTCAAATTTTAGATGATAAGGTGTTTGGAATTATGCATGAAGGTGGGTCGGACGTATACAATGCGATCAGTCATTATATTGAATGGCACAGGAAACAAAGCAAAGGAGATCTGAGTGATTTTTTGTTTGTTTTCTGATTGTACAGTGCACAGAATGAATTCTTCAGGATATAACAGTCAGCTGTTTTGCACACAGGTGAAAACTATTGTGAGGTCTCAATGAATATTACACTTGGTAGAGAGGTAAAACAACCGACGTGGTTGTACAGATCTGTTACTCACTTAAAGGGGTGAAAGAAACCCTCCTCACTTTTAAAAAGACTTCAATGTGTACTTAAGGAGCTGTGACATTTAGAATTATAAAGTCAGTGCTGATAGATGAGATTAGGTGAGTATAGATCCAATGACTAAAAGTTTTACTGTGTCATTAATTTTTCTGGGATTCTATGAAAGAATCTGTTAAGACCTAGCAGTCAGCCATTCATGAATATCCAGGGTGATAGTTTTATAGCATTTCAATTAGCAAGAATCATATTTGTGCTATCGTTTGGTAATAAAAGACAAATTTTGAATGAAATTAGTTGTAAGAGTTTTAAATGCTGCATCCTGTTTTTTGCAATCTCTTGAATAGAATATGGTACTTAATCGCAGTTAAAGCCTATTGTGGTGGGTACATAAGGAATCACATTTTGTTCTAATTTTTTTTCAAATTATTGAATTGTACAAAGCATGAGAAAATGACGTTTATGTCCAATAACTACTCCCTTTAAGTATTTTACCTTCATATCTAGAATTTGCATATATTGTGAGGTATGACAGCATTTATCCTGATTCTGCTCTGATTAGTTGGCAGTAAGTTCACTGTTCAAACTGTTGCACTACTCTGCTGTTACAGAATCTCTTGGTGCTTAAACAGCCAAAATTCTGCAACTTTGCACACATTTTAATTTCATTCTTGAAGGTTTGCACTGACTTATTTTTAAATGCCTAAATAAAGCAATGTAACTTTTTAGTAGTCCATGCAAGATTATTTTATTCTATGAAATTTTAGTTTATGTGGCTGATATTTGTACAATTTTTAGATTTTATGGACATTTAACTGATCAAAAGTAATTGTACAATATGCAATTTTATGAAATTCTGCAGTTGCTACACAATAATTTAGTTTGTAGTCATGTTATATATAAATTCTTACTCTTCATCTGCATTATCATTAGGCTTACTGATACCAAAACATACCTTTTAAAAATTCACAGCTGAAGTCCAGAATTTAATGTTGTGCTGATATGCAACATTTTGCTTCTTTTATTTCAGCATCTCAAATTACTAAATTATCCTGGTCAGCAACAGGTCTGAAACCAAAATCTCATCCTGATTTTATACTTCTCAAAATACTCTCCCCTTGACACAATGTTTGAGTCATTACCGGAATTCTTTACTGTTAGCAAATACTAAAAAATTAATTTACTAAATTTAGCATTTTCATCAAACCATTCTTGTACTTAAAATACTGAAATCTAATTGATAAGTTTAGGATTTATAATTTGAATGTTACTCTCAAAAGCCCCTTTAAAGTGTATTTGTGAAATTAAAACTGGAGTTGTAAAAACATTTAAATATTTAAATTGCCAAGTAAATCATGCTGTGGGAAAGTGGGTAGATTTTTTTTATAGTTGATAGCCTGTACAAGTACTAGTTTTACAATCAATTTCCATATTAAATTCCTTCTCAAATTCTTGGCTAATTTTCTGTTCTGTTTTCAACAATTTGGAATCCTATTTGTTACTGCCTAGTTGCCAGTATTATTAATACATAGCATTTAATGCAGTAACATGTTATCAATGAGACTTGCATTTCAGATCTTATGCACTAATTAAATTGCACTATTTGTGTATCATTTGTGTGTGTGTTTGTGTGTAAAATGTGTATACTTGAAAAAGCTCTTGCTGGTCACTGTGCAAATAAGTTTATATTTCAGCGGAAACACCTGCACAGTAAATTGATAGAGGCATAAGTTAGTCACGTGAAGTCCCAAGCACTTTATATTGTCTCCTCGATACTTTTAAAACCTTGCTTTGGTAAACTTAAAACATTTGGCTTTGATATTATCTTAATCTATTCAAAATTTTTAAAGTTCTCAGGTAAAATTTTTGTTTCATTTACTTTTAAAAATCATCCTATTAATTACAATATGTAGATCAAAATTATATAAAACACAAGGTTTAATCATCTACCTATTTAATTAACTTTCCCTGTCTTTTCGTTGCCCTTTCATTCATAACTAATAGTGCACATCAGTTTGCCTATTATGTGAAACCGTCAGTAACGTCTGCATCCATACAGAAAGTATTTTTCCATGTACTAATATTAAAATTATTACTTATGTGGGGTTCCTTGCAACATAAAGATGCAGTTGCATTCTGTTTGTATTTCATTTGTACCAATCTTCTACTATTGTATGTCCCTAAATACATAATATATTTAAAAAAGTGCAAGTGTGCTTTTTAGCAAAATTTACTGTTGTATTTAAGAATTTTTAGGCAGTTTGTTTTATGCTTAAACATATGGTGCATTGAAACACAGAAAATCAGCTTTTTATTTGATGTCTTGATAGCATGATATGTCAGAGACAAACAGGTGGGGCTTGATGCTGATTCCTTCCTCTGAAACTTGTGGGAGCAATTTAAATCCATATGTACGACTGTAAGTTGCTAATTCTGCGGAAAAAACCGGAGATTAGACCATTGCTGTGTATCTTGAAGCCTTGACTGTATGTGTTTCTTTTACTGCAGGATGTTAGCCTACATTGGTTGAGCATCAAGCCCTTATGAAGGAAGAGATCATTTTTCGAGGAGAAACAAATGCTATTTGAAGTGATAGTCAGGTATGGGGTTAATGGTTATTGATAAGTTTTAGGCCTATAAACACACATATATAGATATATACAATTTGGTTCTACTTTTAAGCATAATGCAATTTTAGTTAGGCCCATAGTTTGGGGTATTTTCTGTCTCTGGTTTACGATTGCTGAAGTGCACACACATTTCCTCCTAGTAGTGCTACTATAGATCCTAACTGTATACATGTTAATAAATCTTGAGTTTAAAATCTGTGGTATTTGTATCATAACCTACTCAAAAATTGCACACCTTTTTGAAAATGATCCTTGCCATATGTTCATTTCTAGCAGTCAGGCAATCCATGAAGCAAAATTATTTTATTAAATTTTAAGAGAATATTTTTATATGAAAAATGATCTCTTCCCCTGAAGTCTTCAAAATCAAATGTTATATCACTATGAAGTGTGTATTTATTATATATGTAAGAAATTGCTTAACTGTATTTATAATTTGAGGTCTAGTGCAGCTGATATGTTTGTAATGCATTTGATACTGTATGTAAAATAAATAAATATAGTAGTCTTGTGAAACAAGTGGCCAATTATGTTTGATTCTTATGATTGGATTAAAATGCCTTTATTGGCCTGGATGCATCAATGACTTTAGTCCCAATTTACACATTTTAATGCTTATCAAATGAATAGATTATGAAATCTATGGACAATTGATTTACTGTGGCTAATTAATATTGTCTGTAAGTTTGGTGGAGCGTATTCAACATTCTTATAGATTTCAAAAGTAAACATAATGTCGTTTGGTCAATACATTCAATGGTGTTAAATCCTGTTTTCAAACTATAGCAGAATCACCACTTATGTGGTGCCCTGGAGTAACACGCTCTTTCATTGTTTGAGGGCCTTCGCACAGTACCTTTTAATTGGAATTGGTTGCAACAAGCTTTGGTGCATCCTTCATCACATACTCCTGCAACCTTGAATGTGCCACACATTTTGCATTAAGAATAATTTTAATAAAATGGTAATATTTTCTGTTATTGTTTCAAATGTCCACACCAATGACATTTTGGTCAGAATTACAATGACTAACTTCCATTCCTGAAAAGGATTTTTTTTATTGCTTATTCTTGATTCAACTGCTCCTTGCCACACCACATGATCCCAATGCAGTCTTTCTAATAGGTTTTTGGTTCAACGCTTTGGTAATGTTCATGAAGTCCACATAATTAGTCTGAGGTTACAAAAGTTTAATCAATATCATTTTAGATATAAATCCACATTCCTCAGGGGGTAAAAAAAAATAACTGAAGCTAATCTATTCAAATATATGTATATAAATGCAATTTGTATCACTTTAGTACTGCTTTCTGAATTATGGAATGGTAAAATGTGGATATGCATTATTCTCAATTAATGCAATTGATATGTTGGCCTTTCTGTTTAATGCACCAAGTAGAACTTGGTGCCTAGCAAATCACAAGAATTTTTGTTTACTCCCATTGTGATCAGAATGAGGTTGGTAAGGACATATCCACAGACCACTCAGCTGATAAATCATTAAGAAAAGACTTAAAAGACCATTGTCAAGGATTCAGAAGATTAATAATTAATAATAATTCTAATGGCTAATCCAGGAGAATTATGTCCAGAAAGGATGGCACTTGAGACATCATGATATGTAAGAGCAAATTCATATTCAAATGACTAAATGTTGTTGAAATTCCAACTCTCAACCATTTTGACTTTTAGGAAGCTGGAGTGCAGTTTTGCCTGTTTCTGGATTTCTCTGTTACATTGTAGTCCTCTACTGGGAACCTTATGCCCTGATGTGACTGCTGCCTCTTCATTTTCACTTCTGCTGGTATTCAACTACTAATGTTTGGATGTATTTTGCCTAAAACTGTCCTGTAATTCAAATTTCTTATTCCTCTTCCCACTGCCCAAGGATAAGGATTGCACAGAGAACCAGCCCAATTTATCTTTTTAATTCATTCAAGAGATGTGGACTTTGCAGGCTGAGCCAGCAACTAATTGCTCTCGAGAAGGTGAGCTGCATTCTTGAGACACTGCAGTGCTTGATGTATGAGTGTATCCTCAGTGTCTTGTGTTCTTCTCAAATGTGATTAGCTTATTCTGCCTATAGCATATACATAATAACTAAGAAACTGGAAGTGGGTTGCAAAATTCTTGAATTTAAAAGAATCCAATTATTTTGTCAATAGCACAGTTAGTACTGTGAAGAATGTTTGAATGTCATGTGTCCTTGGAATTGGGCAATGTATGTATGCACAAAATTACTTAGAGCAATTTGGATGAAGCTGTTTTATATAAGTGAAAATTTAACACCTACAGTAATGCTAGAAAGTTTGTGAACCCTGTAGAATTTTCTTTATTTCTGCATAAATATGACCTAAAACGTGATCAGTTTCACATTAGTCCTAAAATTAGATAAAGAGTACCCAATTAAATAAATAACACAAAAGCATTATACTTGTTGATTTATTTATTAAGAAAAATGATTCAATATTACATGTATTTGTTGGAACCTCTGGGATAATGCCTTCTATAAAAGCTATTTGGAGTTAAGTGCCAATGAATGGGATGAGATTGGAGGTGAGAGTTGTAGAAGTGCCCTGTCCTATAAAAATAGGACACACAAAGACCGATTACTGACAGACCCTGCTCTTCTCAAGAAAAATCTGTTTATGTGCTCCATGCTTCAATCAAAACAACTTCAGAGGATCTTAGAAGAAGAATTGTAGAGATGAATGAAGCTGGAAAAGGCTACAAAGGCATTTCTAAAGACCTGACTGTTCATCAGTCTACAGTTTAAGAGACATTGCCTACAAATGGAGGAAACTCAGTACTGATGCTACTCTCCCTAGGAGTGGTCATCCTGCAAAGATCACACCAACAGCACAATGTGCAGTGCTGAAGGGGGTGAAAAAGAACCAAGAGTAACAACAAAAGACCAGCAGAAATCTCTAGAACTTGCTAAAGTCTCTGTTCATGTGTCCACCATAAGAAAAACACTGAACAAGAATGGTGTTCTTTGAAGGACACCACGGAGGAAACCACTGCTCTCCAAAAACAAATATTGCTGCACATTTCAAGTTTGCAAAAGACCACCTGGATGTTCTACAATGCTTTTGGAACAATGTTCTGTGGACAGATAAGACAAAAGTTGAACTTTTTGGCAGAAATGCACATTGCTATATTTGGAGGGAAAAGAACACTCTACATCAACACCAAAACCTTATCCCAACTGTGAAGCATGGTGGAAGGAGCATCATGGTTTGGGGCTGCTTTGCTGCCTCAGGGCGTGGACAGCTTGCAATCAATCATTGGAACAATTAGTTCTAAATTGTATCAAGATATTTTACAGGAGAATGTCAGGGTAGCAGTCCGTCACCTGAAACATAATAGAAGCTGGATAATGCAACAAGAGTGATCGAAAGACAAGAGTAAATCAGCTTAAGAATGGTTTAATAAGAAGAAAATTGGTATTTTGGAATGGCCGAGTAGAAGTCCTGACTTTATTCTATAGAAATGTTCCGTAAGGACCTGAAGCAAGCAGTTCATGCAAGGAAGCCCACCTACATCCCAGAGTTGCAGTAGTTTTTAAGGAGGAATGGCCTAAAATTCATCCAAGCCAAGGCACAGGACTGATCAACAGTTACTGGAAACATTTGATTGAGGTTACCGCTGTATGGGGGTGGGGTCCACACCAGTTACTGAAAGCAAATGTTCACATATTTTTCCAACAAATACATGTAATATTGGATTATTTTCTGATCACACTTTAGGTCATATTTATGCAGAAATAAAGATAATTCTACCAGGTTTTTACTAGCACCACTGTATACTGTAATAGAAAAAAAACTTCAATAAGCACAAAATTGAACTAATACTATGTAGTGCCATTCATAGTTCCCCTTAGTGTTGTCTCAGCTCAGGTTGCAACATCTGTCTCTGAATCAAATTATGGGTTCAATTCCCACTCTGAAGACTTGAACACAAAAATATGGATTGATATTGGAGTATAAGAAAGAAGGTTTCTACAATAATGGTGTACTGTCTCTCAAATAAGCATTAAAAAAAAGACCAGGTCTGATCTCTCAGATGAAAATGAAGGATCCTATTTTATCCATTTTGAAAAGCAGAGGGGTTGTTCCCAGTGTCCTCGATATTATTTATCCATCAACACTTAAATTGACATTTGTAGGGCCCTGCTGAGTACAAACTGACCTGCATTACTGAAGCAATTGAACTTTAATATTGCATAATTGACCATACAGTCTTTTGTGACATTGGGGGACCACATTCATGCATGTCTTATTAAATATAAAATTGAGTACTTAAAACAACTTTTTCCTCAATTAGTCATTGTCCTCATGATATCACATTTGGGCTTTGTCCATAACGCCTCATATGCTCTGAATATGTTATAGCTGATTATAAGCTGTCAGGCATGGTTCATTGAATTCACTAGATGTCACTGTTTTGCAGCAGAAATCCAATAAACTGAACAACGTTTGAGCCATTGCATTTGTAACAAATGGATTGTAACTACCTCTTATCATTCAGTGTTTTAATCCAGTTGACTACGGTTATAAGATTTAACAAAAAGTTTTGCCTGATTCTTATTGGAGATCCAAAACACTCCTGGGAATGTAAAATGCTATTGTTATTAAACCATCTCTTTGTTTCCTCCAAATTGAAGTGTACTCTGGACAGGGACTATTTGCTGATTTGAAACTCTTATTTAATAAGTCAGCTGATCTGGGCCAAAGCCTCAGTACTGAAGCAGTACAACAGAAGTGTTATCTTCCAAATAAAATGTTATATCTGTTCTGCTGAAGACTGTAGGTCCTGTGACTATGTCTATTTAGAGAAAAGCACTGGAGTCCAGCATGAATGAAAATGATTTACACTAAACGCAGCAATCCACCTATCTACAGAGGGTCCAACAGATGAAACACATTGTAGGAAAATTAAATAATGAAAATGAAATGCCTTTCAGGTAAACAGAATATTTTTGTAAGACATCAGGCTTTGGTCTGTGTTACTGCCTCAGAGTAAGATTGTTGGATGTTCTAAGTCTTAGCTAAAGAATTAAGAAACATTTCAATAATGTGCATAATAATAGTGTAGTAATAATGTGTGTGGCTGAAGAATTTGCATTTCTAACAAAATGTTAAGACTCACCCGTGACTGCATCCTTGGAAGATATGTGTGATCCAATGGAATTCTCATAAGAGTCATAAAGTAAAACACTGTTAAGAGGAATTAAATTCTTTCTAGCACCTAAACTTTGTTTCATAACCAACCACATTAAGAGCAGATTAATGGATCATATTTCTCACTGTAACAGGTTCACAAATTACTCCTCACCTCATTTTGAAATACACGACCTTTATATCAGTGATTTATAAACCACTGGTGAGCCCTCAACTTGCGTATTATGAACAGTTTTGGGCACCTCTCTAAGAAAAGAAATGCTGGCATTGAAGAGGGTTCAGAATGAAAGGGTTATACAAGGAATATTTGTTGGCTCTGGGTCTGTACTTGCTGCAATTGAAAAGGATTGGGGGGGGGGGGGTTCTCATTGAAACGTTTTGAATTTTGAAAGTCCTAGACAAAGTAGATGTGGAAAGGATGTTGCCCATGGTGGGTGAGTCTAGGACAAGATGGCATAGCCTCAGAATGGAGGGGCATCCATTTAAAACGGATGCAGAGAAATTTCTTTAGCCAGTTGGTGGCGAATTTGTGGAATTTATTAACGCAGGCAGCTGGATGATTTTTTTTATTGGACATGGCATCAAAGGTTACAGGGAGAAGGCTGAGGAGGGGGAAAAAGGATCAGCCGTGATTGAATGGCCTAATTCTGCTCTTAATTCAGTCTTATGGTCTGGATGTATGTAGAGAGTACCGTGAGGAAAGATAGCTGATAGTGCAAATTTGCTGGCAGTTGGATTGTGTGAATTGTGTATTTTAATTCAAGTATCAGGAACAAGGGAGATGAACTTAGATCATGGTTACTGAGATGGAGCTATGACTTTATGGCCTTTACAGAGACTTGGCTGTCACAAGAGCAGGAATGGCTGCTGGATTTTCCTGGATTTAGATGTTTCTGAAGGGACGGGGGGGAAGCAAAGATGTGGGAGAGCAGCATTACTAACAGGGATAGCATCACAGTTGCAGTAAAGGAAGATGTCATGGAGGGATCTTCTACTGAATTAGTAGTGGAAGTCAGTAAAAGAAAGTAGCAATCACTCTATTGGAGATTTTCTATAGACCCCCCCCCCCCCCCCATAGCAACAGAAACATTGAGGAAGAAATCGGGAGGTTGATTTCGGAAAGGTGCAAAAATAACGGTTGTCATGGGTGACCAAATTCCTTAGTATTGATTGGCACCTCTTTAATGCAAAAGGTTTAGATGGGGTGGAACTTGTTTGATATGTTCATAAGACCCAGAAAAGATTCTTGACACAATATATCAGACTAGAGGAGGAGCCTACTGGATTTGGTACTAGGCATTTAACCTGGTCAGGTAACAGTTCTTTTCGTGGGTGAGCATTTCTGAAACAGAGATCACAATTTCATGACCTTCACCTTACCCTTAGACAGAGATAGGAGCAAACAGTATGGGGAAGTATTTAACTGAGACAGAGGAGGAAATAGTTATGATGCTATTAGGCAGGAACTTGGGAACAGATGTAGTCCGGGAAATGTACAACAGAAATGTGGTTTAGTGAGTGATTGCATGGGATTCAGGATATGTTCATTGAAGCAGGGAAAAGATGCTAGAGTGAATAAAGCATGGTTGATAAGAGTGAAACATCTAGTCAAGTGAAAGAAAGAAGCTTACTTAAGGTTTAGGAAGGAAGCATCAGACAGGGCTCCAAAAAGTTATGTTAGCCAGGAAAAAGCATAAGAATGGAATTAGGAGAACTAGAAGGAGCCATGAGAAGGCTGAAGCAAGTAGGATTAAGGAAAACCTCAAGGTGTTCTAAGATTACTAGAATGAGGGTAGGACCAATCCAGGATAGAGGAGGAAACATTTGCCTGGAATTAGAGGAGATAGGGGAGGTTCTTAATGAATATTTTGCTTCAGTGTTCACCAATGAACAGGGCATTGATGTTTGTGAGGGCAGCATAAAACAAGCTGATATGCTATAACATTTCAGCACTGAGAAAGGGTATGCTGGAAGTTTTGAAAAACATTAGGATAGGTAAGTCCCTGGGCTGGATAGGATATGCCCTAGGTTACCACAGAAAGTGAGAGAAGAGATTGCTGTGCGTTTGGTGATGATCTTTGCATACTCACTGGCCAAAGGAGTAGTAACAGCTGATTGAAGGTTTGCAAATGTCATTCCTTTAATCAACAAAGGGTGTAGGGATAACACTAGGAATTGTAGAGCAGTGAATCTTACTCCAATGGTAGGGAAATTACTGCAGAAGATTCCTAAAGACAGGATTTATGAGCATTTGAAGAAACATAAGTCTGGTGAAGGATAGCATGGTTTTGTGGGGGGCAAGTCATGCCTCACAAGACTGATAGACTTCTTTGAAGATGTGATAAAATACATTGATGAGGGTAGAGCAGTGTTTGAGGTGTATATGGATTTTTAGTGAGGCATTTGATAACATACCCATTGTAGGCTCATTTAGAAAGTCAAGACATTGGAAATTTGGCTATGTGGATTCAGAATTAGCTTGCCCATAGGAGACAGAAGGTGGTTGTAAATGGAGTGTATTCTGCCTGCAGGTTAGTGACCTGTGGTGTTCCACAGAGATCTGTTCTGGATCCCTGTTCTTTGAGATTTTTATAGATGACTTAAATGAGTAAGGGAAAGGGTGAGTTAGTAAGTTTGCAGATGACTTAAAGGTTGATGGTATTGTGAATATCGTAGAAGGTTGTCATGAGACATTGATAGGGTTCAGAGCTGGGCTGAGAAGTGGTTGATGGAATTGAACCTGGAAAAGTGTAGAGTGGTTCACTTTGAAAGGTTGAATTTGAAGGCAGAATACAGAGTTAATAGCAGGATTATTAACAGTGGGATCTTGGAGTCCACATCCATAGATTCCTCAAAGGTGTCATGCAAATTGGTAGGGTTGTTAAGGCATCTGATGCGTTGGCCTTCAATAGTCAGGGGACTGGGTTGAAGAGCAATGAGGTAATGTAGCTCTATAAAACCTGGTTAGACTACTTTTGTAATATTGTGTAAAGATGTAGTTGCCTCATTATAGGGAGGATGTGGAAGCTTTAGAGAGGGTGCAGAGGAGATTTACCAGAATGTTGCCTGGATTACAGAGCATGTCTTGAAGATAATTGATAAGCTAGGGCTTTTCCCTTTGGAGTGAAGGATAATGAGAGGAGACTTGATAGAGATACACAAGATAAGAGGCATTGATTGAGTGCTTCAACCAAAGAATTTTTCCCAGGGTGAAAGTGATTAATACGAGGGGAGAGGAATAATTTTAAGCTGATAGGAGGAAAATATAGGGGAGATGTCGGGGAAGTTTTTTTTTAACGCAGAGTGGTAGGTGCATGGGAAATGCACCTAGGGTGGTGCTAGAGACACAACCCTAGGAGCACATTAAAAATATTTAGTAGACTGATTGGCACATGGATGATAGAAAAATAGAAGGCTATCTGGGAGGGAAGAGTTAGATTAATGGGAGAGTAGATTAAAAGGTTAGCAAAACATTATGGGCCAAAGTGCCTATACTGCACTGTAATGTTCTTTCTTCTATGTTCTATCTGAAAAAAACTCGTCAGGTTTGTGAGACAAGATCTCTGTTAAAAAAAAATGCAGTCAACTAATTAGTTCCTGTCTTTTCAAATACACATAAATCCAACCCATCAAAATCTTCAAGTAACACACATAAAATGCTGGAGGAATTCAACAGGCCAGGCAACATCTATGGAAGTGAATAAACATACAGCATTTCGGGCTGAGACCCTTCTGCAGGGCTGGAAAGGAAGACACCAGAATAAAAAGGTGGAGGGAGGGGAAGGAGAGTAGCAAGAAGGTAATAGGTGGATAGGAAAGGTAAAGGGCTGGAGAGAAGGAATCTGTCAGGAAAAGAGAGTAGATCTTGGAAGAAAGGGAAGGAGGAGGGGACCCAGCAGGAGGTGAGAAGCGATAACAGGCCAATGGGGGGGGGGGGGGGATTTTTTTTAACTGGAATAAGAAATCAATATTCTTGCCATCAGGGTGGAGGCTATCCAGATGGAATATAATGTGTTGCTCCTCCACCCTGAGGTTGGACTCATCTTGACACAAGAGGAGGCCATGGACCAACATGTCAGAACATGAATGGGATTCGGAATTAAAATGTTTGTCCTCCATTGAGTTCCACTTTTGATGGATGGAGCTTTACTGTGCTGTGATTTTCTTTCTTCTATGTTCTATCTGAAAAAAACTCGTGCTTTACGAAGCAGTCCTCCAATTTACGATGGGTCTCACCAATATAGAGGAGGATGCTGCATTGGGGGCACCGGTTCAATAGATGACCCCAGGAGATTCGAGGGTGAAGTGTTGCCTCACTTGGAAGGACTGTTTGGGGCCCTGAGTGGGAGGGAGGTGAATGGGCAGGTGTACCACTTTGGCAGCTTGCAGAGATAAGTTTTGGTAAGGAGATCAGTTGGGAAAGATGAATGCACATGAGAATCGTGGAGGGGGTGATGCTTGGGTAAAGGGGAGGGGGGAGTAAAGGTCTATTTGGTGGTAGAATCTCTTTGGAGATGGTAGAAGTTGTGGAGGTTGATGTGTTGATTGTGGAGGCTCATGGAGTGGTAGGTAAGGACAAGAGCTCTATCCCTGGTTAGGTGGCAGGAAGATGAGGTGAGTACAGATGTTCAGGAAATGGAGGAGATATGGGTAAAGGCAGCATTAATGGTGGAGGAAGGGAAAGCCCATTCTTTGAAAAAGGAGATGGAAAGGAAAGCCACATCCTGGGAGCAGATGTGGCAGTGATGGAAGGAACTGAGAAAAAGGAATAGCATTTTTTCAGGAGACAGGATGGAAACGGGTATAGGCAAGATAACTTTGGGTATTGGTAGTTTTCTAAAAGATAATTGTCCTCTGCAAGATTTTTTTTAAATCGTGTAAAAATATAGCCTCATTTCTATGTTTGTTAACATCTATTAATTAACAGGCGGTTCTACTGTATTTTTGAAACTGTTTATTTTTATGCACCCTGGCATCACTGGCAAGCCTATTTTTTTTGTTGCCAATTCTTGGCTGACCCTGTCAAAATGATGTTGACAGTAAAGTTCAAAGTAAATTTATTATCAAAACATATATGTCACCATATACATTCCTGAGAGTCATTTTCTTGCAGCATTCACAGAATTTTTATTTTATTGAGATACAATGCAGAGTAGGCCCTTCCAGCCTTTCGAGCTGTGCTACCCAGCAGCTCCTGACTTAACATTAGCCGAATCATGGGATAATTTACGATGACCAATTAACCTACCAACCAGTAAAAGGCAAGTGTGGTTCATGACAGTGTAATAGAGCTTTGACCAGTGATGAATCAGTGTTTGGGATTAATTAGTAAGAGCAAATTAAAGGAAGACAGGGACAAGCACAGTGGCCGTTGTCTGAGTGGTGATCTTAAGGCTTTAGCTCTTCAAGGGTTCAGCAAAGAGAGGTTTCACTCAGAGGTATCTGGTTAGCTAGGTAGAGATGACAGGCAGAATAGTGCAATGCTCCTCTTGCTGGATGTGGGAAGGCAGGGAGACCTTTCAGTGTTCTGGAACACTACAACTGCGAAAAGTACCTCAGCTGCGGCTTCTAACAAACCACGTTAAGGAGTTGGTGCTGGAACTGGATGAACTCCAGATCATTTGGGAGGCTGAGGGGGTGTTAGATCAGACATCCGGGATATCTCAGATTGACTGCTCAGCATTCTTAAGTGGGAGGTTGAACAGTCAGAAGTTTTGGTCCAAGTAGGTACCAATGACATGGGTACGACAAGTGATGAGGGTCTGCTTAGGGAGTAAAGGGCAGGACCTCCAGGGTTGTGATCTCAGGATTGGTACCTGTGCACATGCTAGTAAGGCTAGAACTAGGAAGATTGTACAGTTTAATACATGGCTAAGGAATTGGTGTACAAGGGAGGGCATAAGATTTTTGAATTATTGGGCTCTCTTCCAGGGAAGGTGGGACCTGAACTGGAGGGGGACTAATATCCTAATATCCTAGCAGCAAGGTTTGCTAACGCTGCAGAGGGACTTTATCTAGAGTTGCTGAGGGATGGGATCCAGAGTGCCAGAGCAGTTAGTGGAAAAGTTGTGGAGGCAGATGTTGCTAAGACTTAAGACAACGTTAAGAATCAAAAGATTGAGCATGGTGTGACAAAATTGAAAAGGTGGAGGTGTACAGGACTGAAGGTGGTGTATCTGAATGCACACAGTATATGGAATAAGGTGAACAAATTTGCAGCACAGTTATGGATTGGCAGGTATGATGTTAGCATTTATTTCAAGGGGAATAGTAATAATAAAAGCAGGGAGATAATGTTGAGCCTTTATAAGACACTAGTCAGGACGCATTAGGAGTGCTGTCAACGGTTTTTTAGCCCCATAAATCAAAAAGGATGTGTTGTCATTGGAGAGGGCCCAGAGGGAGATTCACATGGATGATTCCAGGAATGAAGGGAGTTAACATATGAGGAGCGTTTGGCAACTTTGGGCCTGTACTCACTGGAATTTAGAAAAACGTGTGGGGATCTCATTGAAACCTACTGAATGTTGAAAGGACTAGATAGGGTGGATGTGGAGAGGATGTTTCCTATGGTGGGCGTATCCAGAACTAGAGGGCACATCCTCAAAATTGAGAGGTGACCCTTTAGAAAGGAGGAAATGAGGAATTATTTTAGACTGAGAATAGTAAATCTGGAATGCTCTGCCACAGACTGTGGTGGAGGCCAAGTCTGTGTGTATATTTAAGGCGGAAGTTGATAATTTCCTGAGTCAGGGCATCAAAGAATATGGCAAGAAGGCACGTGTATGGGGTTCAGTCGGATCCAGGATCAGCGATGATAGAGCAGACTTGATGGGCTGAATGGCCTATTTCTGGTCCTATATCTTATGGTCTTATGTTGTAGGCATCACAGAATCATGGCTGAAGGATTATAGCTGGAATCTTAATGTCCAAGGATACTCATTGTATTGAAAGTATAAGTAGGAAGGCAAAGGGGGTCACTTTGCTCTGTTGATAAATGAAATCAAATCATTAGAAAGAGGTGGCATAGGGTCAGAAGGTGTTGAATCATTGTGGGTGGAGCTAAGGAACTGCAAAGGTAAAAAGAATCTGAGGGGACCCCAAAAAGTAGTAAGGATGTGGCTACAAATTACAATGGGAGATAGAAAATGTGTACGAAAAGGGCAATGTTACAATAGTCATGGGGATTTTCAATATGCAGGTAGATAGGGAAAACGAGGTTGGTGCTGGATTACAGGAAGGAATTTCTAAAGTGGCTATGAGATGGTGTTTTAGAGCAGCTTAGGGTTGAGCCCACATTGGGTTCAGCTATTCTGGTTGGATGTTATGCAATGAACCAGAGTTAATTAGAGAGCTTAAGATTAAAGAACCCTTAGGAGAAAATGAGCATATGATTGAATTCACCCTGAAATCTGAGGAGAAGCTAAAGTCAGAAGTATCTGTATTCCAGTGAAGTAAAAGGGATTACAGAGGCATGAGAGAGGAGTTGGCCAGAATTGATTGGAAAAGAACACTCAATTCAGAAGTCACAGGATATATACATCCCAACAAGGAAGAAGTGACACAACCATGACTAACAAGAGAAATCAAAGTCAACATAAAACCAAAGAGAAGGTGTAGAATAGAGCAAAGATTAGTGAGAAGTTGGAGCATGGGGAAGGGAAGTTTTTAAAAACCAACAGAGGCAATTAAAAAGACATTATTTTATTATATGGCTTTTCATACCATCCACAGATCATTTCAGCACATCAGAGCATTGAGGTAGTACAAGGGAAAACAATGTCAGGATGTAGAATAAAATATTACAGATTACAGAGAAGAAGCAGTGCAGGTAGACAATAAGGTGCAAGGTGATAACATGGTAGATTGTGAGGTCAAAAGTCCATTTTATCATCCTAGTGGACCATTCAATAGGTTTTTAAAGTGGGATTGAAGTTATCCTTGGGCCTGGTAGTATGTGCTTTCAGGCTTCTGTACCTTCTGCCCAATGGGTGGGGGTGAGAGGAGAGAATGTCTGGGTTGGAAGGAATCATTGATTATGTTGGCTGCTTACTTAGGCAGTGTAGACAGAGTCTGTTTGTCTCCTGGTTTTGAATTGAATTGACTTTATTTCTTACATCTTTCACGTACATGAGGAGTAAAAATCTTTACGTTACGTTTCTGTCTAAATGCAATGTGCAATCATTGTAATTTGTAATAATTTATATTGAATAGAACAGTCAACGTAACATAGAATACACTCAAATCAGCGTGCGTTGATCAGTCTGGTGGCCTGGTTGAAGAAGCTCTCCCAGAGCCTGTTGGTTCTGGCTTTTATGCTGCAGTACTGTTTCCCAGATGGTAGCAGCTGGAAGAGATTGTGATTGGGGTGACTTGGGTCCCCAATGATCCTACGGGCCCTTTTTACACACCTGTCTTTGTAAATGTCCAGAATCATGGGTAGTTCACAACTACAGATGCGCTGGGCTGTCCACACCACTCTCTACATAGTCCTGCGATTAAGGGAGGTACAGTTCCCATACCAGGCAGTGATACAGCCAGTCAGGATGCTCTCAGCTGTGCCCCTGTAGAAAGTCCTTAGAATTTGAGGGCCCATACCAAACTTACTCAACTGTCTGAGCTGAAAGAGGCGCTGTTGTGCTTTTTTCACACACAGCCGGTATGTACAGACCACGTGAGATCCTTTGGTGATGTAGATGCCGAGGAACTTGAAGCTGTTTACTCTCTCAACCCCAGATCCATTGATGTCAATAAGGGTTATACCATCTCCATTCCTCCTGTAATCCACAACTAGCTCTTTTGTTTTTGTGACATGGAGGGAGAGGTTGTTTTCTTGACACCACTGTGTCAGAGAGATGACTTCTCCCTGTAGGCTACCTCATTATTGTTTGAGGTAAAACCAATCAATGTAGTGTCGTAGGCAAATTGAATGAGCAGATTAGAGTTGTGGGTGGTGATACAGTCATGGGTATACAGGGAGTAAAGGAGGGGACTTAGTACACAACCCTGAGGGGCTCCTGTATAGAGTGTCAGTGGGATAGAGGTTAGGGAGCCCACTCTTAACCATCTTCCGGCGATCTGACAGGAAGTCCAGGATCCAGCTGCACAAGGCAGTGTTAAGGCCAAGATCTCTGAGCTTCTTGTTGAGCCTGGATGGAACTATGGTGTTGAATGCTGAACTGTAGAACAAGAACAGCATTTTCACATCAGCATCGTTCTTCTCCAGATGTATAAGGACAGTATGTAGAGCAGTGGCTATTGCGTTGTTTGTCGATTGGTTCTGTCAGTAGGCGAATTGTAGGGGTCCAGTTTGGGTGGTAGCAAACTGCAGATATAATCCTTGACCAGCCTCTCAAAGTATTTGCTTATTATTGAGGTGAGTGCAACAGGACATCGGTCATTCAGGCATACTACCTTAGTCTTATTTGGTACAGGGACAATGGTGGATAACTTCAAGCAGGAGAGCACTCTACACTGGTAGAGGGAGAGATTAAAAATGTCAGTAAACACACCTGCCAGTTGTGCTGTGCAAAGTACACTAAAGTATTCAGTTTTTTCAGTAATGCCAGTGGTGAAGACCATTAAGGTATGGTCAAGAGAGGTGAAGGTGTGCTGATAAGAATGCTTTGAATCGGTGGACTGGACAATATTCAGGGACTCCTCTTCGAATCTGAATGAGTATGCCATATTTGCCATTGACTTCATCAAGACCTGTGTGGATGAGTGTGTGCCTTTGAGAACATTTCAGACTTAACGCAAACAAAAAGCTGAGCGTGAACCAGGAGATTTTTAGTCTGCTGAGGGCTAGATCTGCATCATTCAAGACTAGTGATCCAGAACTATACAAGAAGTCCAAGTATGACTTATGGAAGGCTATTTTAAAAGCAAAATAAAAGCAATTCAGATTGAAGTTAGAGACAGAATCGGGTGCATGTCAAAGTTTGCAGGCCATTACTTTCTACAAGGCAAAAATTAACATTGCGAGTTGCTGTGATGCTTCTGTCACAGATGAGCTCAACACCTTGTATACATGCTTTGAAAGGGAGAATAAAACTTTACCCATGCAAATCCTTGCAGTATCTTGTGACCTTGTGATTTCTGTCTTGGAGGCTAACATCAGAACATCTTTCAAGAGGGTGACCCCTTGCAAGACATCAGGCCCTGATGGTGAATCTAGTAGGAAACTGAAAACCTGTGCCAACTAGCTGATGGGAGTGTTCAAGGACATCTTCAATCTCTCTCTGCTCCAGTTGGAGGTTCCCACCTACTTCAGAAGGGTGCCAATCATACCCAGTGCTTGACTACAGAAGCTTTGTGACTGGTTATCAAATCTATCCATACTATTCTTTGGCCTGAATAGTCACATACTTACAGATACTGATTGCAACCTTTCAATGGTAAACCCAATCATCTTCCTCAGGCACATGTTAGTCAAATGACATCCCCCTAGAGGCACCTAGGAGATCTCCTCTATCTCCTGTATTATGCAAATTAGTCATGGCTAGCCTTGAAACAAAAGCCCTGGCTACAACTAAACAGCCATGGCTGCACTATCTGCATGGTACATTTATCCCGTGGAAGCATGGTCAGGAAGTATTAGAAGCATTTCTAACACAGCTAAACAATCAGAACAAGGCCATAGAGGTAGAAAGTGAGGGTACTTTGCCATTGTTAGATGTTATGGTAAAACGGATGGTAGACATGCTGGAGTTGAGTGTTTTGAGGAAGAAGACTCACACAGACCAGTACCTGAAATTCCAGTCAAATCATCCAGAGAAGACGATGCTTGGCACTGTTGGAAGCTTGACACTAAGAGCTTATGTGCAATTAGAGCTGCAAAGGAGGAAGAGTGCAAGATCAGAGAAGCATTCAAGAAAAATGGTTACCCTATGCATGTAATTGAGAAAGGAATGGAGTGCAACATGATACCATGACAGCCTTCAGATAGCATGGTTATTGTGCTATAGAGTGGCAGCTTCACTGAAAAACTAAGACAAATTTGCCAAAAATATGGTGTCCAGTTAATAGCAAAAGGTGAGGACACAATCAGGAAAAGGCAAGGCAAAGTGGCACCTAGAAGACCTAAAGAACTGTGTTTGGGAGTTGTATACTCCATACTTCTATCACTGTGCCTAGAAGTATATATTGGGGAAACTGGAAGGCCATTGAAGACCAGGATAGCGGAACATAAGAGTACCTTAAAAAACTTGAGAGAACATAGTGGGATAGCTGAACACTGCCTATTATGTTCATGTAGACCAAGGTTTGATGAGGCCAACATACTTGTCAAGGAAGATAATGCCTACAAGAGAAAGATTTGGGAATTGCTAGAGATGGAGTATGTGGGGGACCTAAATGTAGGTTCTAAGATTGTAGAGATAACTCCATTATGGGACCACACATTCCTAAAGAGGGTTCAGCCTGAAAACTCAACCAGTCAGAACAAGGCCAATTCAAACTAACCAATCAGGAATAGGCAATTCAGATCCAGCCAATTAGGATCGAGCACTAAGCCCTGCCCATGCCCTGCTCACTCCAGAGGGTATATAAGGAAGTGTCTCTAGCAGGAGTTGTCATTTGACTAACTCGTGCCTGAGAAAGAAGGTTGGGTTTATTGTTGAAACATTGGAATCAGTATGCGACAAGGCCAAAGAATAGTATGGACAAATCATACCAGAGCCCAAGAAAAGCAAGGTGAACTGCCTCAACAACTATCATCCAGATGCACTCACATCTACTGTGATGAAGTGCTCTATGAGGTTGGTCACAGTTAGAGTCAACTCCTGCCTAAGGAAGGACTTGGACCCCTGCAATTTGTGTATTGCCACAATAGGTCTACAGCGGGTGCAACCTCACTGGCTTTCCACTCGGTCTTGGACCTGTTGAACAATACCAACACCTATGTCAGCCTCTTTGATTTATTGATTTTTATTCTACATCCTGTCACTGTTTTCCCCTGTGCTACCTCAATGCACTGATGTGCTTAAATGATCTGTGTGGATGGCATGCATATCAGTATTTGTGACAATAATAGGGTGATTTAGTAACCAATTTGCCAATTCAAATGGACAATTTCAAAGGGAAGAGGAGAAAATAACATACACATTCAAGAGAAAATGTAAAATAACATGTAAGATCTTATGGGAAATTAAAAATGTTAATAGCCGGAATGAGTTTGAGTCTCATCATGCATGAGGCACTAGTAGTGATATATTTATTTGTGCCACAAATACACCTTTATTATATGGTAGTTTACTAGTGATGATATTACTCTGTGTTATGTGAGTGAGTTTTCTGTATTCAGAAAGGCAGCATCCATTATTAAAGACCTCCAGCACCCAGGATATGCCCTTTTCTCACTGTTACCATCAGGTAGGAGATACAGAAGCCTGAAGGCACACACTCAGCAATTCAGGAACAGCTTCTTCCCCTCTGCCATCCAATTCCTAAATGGACATTGAAGCTTTGGGCACTACCTCACTTTTTTAGTATACAGTATTTCTGTTTTTGCACATTTTAAAAAATCTATTCAATATACATAATTGATTTATTATGTTTCATTTATTATTATTTTTCTCTCTCCCTGCTAGATTATGTATTGCATTGAACTGTGGCTGCTAAGTTAACAAATTTCACATCACATGCTGGTGATAATAAGCCTGATTCTGATTCTGATACTGTTATGCACCTTGGTCTGGAAGAGCTTTGTTTCTTTTGGTGGTATATTTGTATGCTTGAATAAGAATAAACTTGAACTTGATTCAAGGTTTTTTAATGTTCAGTACACAAGTGTAAAGGAAAACAAAATAATTGTTACTGCAGCTTTGATGCAGCATAAAAAGACAATAAATATAAATGCATACTGTAGTATATATATATGTAAATTTATTGTATGTCCATAAATTGGTGCTAGGCACAGGAGTATCTGAAGTTATTGAGGTTGTTGGTGTGGGAACAGTAACCATTCAGTCTCAGAACACAGCAGGGGTAGGTTATCTACTCAGCAACTTATTAATCTGATGAACAATTCCAAATTGCTGGGTCTACAGAAATAAGTGAACTAATTTGCAATTGTTGTGAAACCCTTATGCTGAAAAGAAATTCAAAAATAGGTATATTTGACAAAAACTTTTCCAAACATCTATTCAGACTTAAATCTAGCTGAAATGTACCATAGCTTTCATTTGCATATGTAAGCATCACAACTTTTTCTAACTAAAATCTCTGGGGGGAAATTTAGAGGTATTCCATCCATTGAGTTGTACTAATATATAGAATAAACCAATCTATTTGCATGATAATCTAGGATTGAACTGATATTTAATGCATAATTAACTGAAAGTTGCACAGAAAATTGCAGAAGGATGATTGCAAGTCCACAACAGTATTATTTTAATTTCAATTTATAGAAATTTATCATTACTTTTTGGAAACTTTAGTTATTTAATGGTATTATGGATTAACAAAAGAGTGAGGCAATAAAACAATGTTTATAGTTGAAATGTTTGATAAAAATTAGTCTTAAATGAAGAATGTATCTATCTTTTCCATTTTTAAAAATTCAGCAGAGTGAAGATTAATCAGAGTTTAATCAGAAAATTACCTTCAACATTGTAAACCTTTTACTACTATTAATCATAAATAATCATTACTATACTGAGGTCATTTGTCTTCAGTGCATAAACATTTGCATTTTTCTTGCACACTATCTGTCACAGGATCCGAACTAAAAGATACTTAAACCTGCTTGATAAACTATTTTGTTCTGATGTAGCGAAATTCACATCAGAACTTTTACTGATTCCATGTGGTATTTGTGTGAGCTGGTTTTACACAAATGTCATTTGAACAGGACCAGTCAGAAACACAATCCTCTATCTTTCTCTCAACTGCTCAAAGCATTTACATTACAATACATGAGATAGTGCCGTTGCTTTATGATGGCTTATTGTGTCTTCAAAATGTCTGTGCCTGAAGTTTGAACAAAATCAGAATATTTGCTGTTAGATATTGTTGAGTGATGTTCAAGCCATGAATTAACAAATGCATTTATTTCTATTTGGAAAGCTTCCTTGAATGACAAGCATCATTACCATGATCAAAAGAATTTACAGTATTTAATGATTCGACTTAGAAGAAGAATAGCATAAACTATTTTCTACCAGTATCATTCCTCTTTCAAATATTTATCCAAATAATATTTTAGTTGAGGTGTGATTTACTTGAGAAAGGTTGCAAAGTTTGAATGGCTAGATGAAATTGTTTACTATCTTCTCCTCCAATTTTACTACACACTGTATGTTTTCTCCCAAAAGAAAGTCTGGGAGAAATTTTTTTGATATTATTGAGAGTGGTTACAGGGAGTACCACCAATGTGACTGACAAAGATCGCCAACCTGAAATGTTATTTCTCATCCCACAATGTTGCCTGTCTGCTGAATGGTTCCAGAACTTTCTGTTTTTCTGTTGCCACCTGTGACCCTTCATTGCCATTTTAAACTAATCAATGCAAACTTAATTACTGACGTTCAGCTACTTGGAGTATCAATTTGACACAGAAAAGTGAAAATGATAAAAATCTACAAGAGAATTTCTAGCAATAGCCACCAGAGTATCAGCATTTGAAACCATGTTAACTCGCACATTGCCCAGAGCTTGTCACCAGAATCCAATGATTCTCTCACTACCATGAATATTCCATCTGATACAACCTATTATTCTAAAATGGGTGGCTCATGTCTATATGATATCTTCATAATTCCTCTTTAAATATATAAAGTTTGAACTTTGCTTGCAATGTGAACAAATGACCAATTGTTTATACAATCATTCAGCATTGATGGTGAGCATTTGTCCCACTCTTCCTATGCCAGACTTCTGCAAGTCTAGTCCATTAATCATACACCCTTGGTCTTTTGCCAGAGATTTGTAATTTATTTTTCTTTTCCAATCTAATCTTCAATTCTATTTTGAAAACTTTCTATTGAATCCTCTTTTGTTGACCTCTTCAAGTAATGCATGCTAATTCATAACAGCCCACTAATTTAAATAGAAACTTATTAGAATACTCTACCTAATAAGCCAGTGCCATCCAAGGATTTTATCCATCTATCTCACAATGAATTTAATAATTACAGGGATTGTAAAGTACAACAACCCTCCTGTTCTACCCCCTCTTCCTCACCCCCCCAACACACAAAACACAATGCACAGTCATATATGGAAACCAAAATGATTAAAGAAATCCATTGGAAAGATCAAAGATCAATCTGTTTCCCATTCTCACCAATCTCCCAAGTGCAGACTAACTAGATTTCTGCAAAATCATTGCTATGAGAAGATAATTAAATGTCAATCTCCATGCATCAACTTTCCAAGTTCCACATAGGAGCTTGGAAAGTTGATGCATGAAGGAAGAGAAGCTTAAAAGGCATAACAGACAGAAAATGCACACACACATCAGCAAAACTTCATTAATGGCCACAAACTATTATCAAGTCATAAACATTTGATTAAAATGATAGCTTATAAGGAGTATCTCTGAGAAGGAAAGAGAGAGAACAGCTTGGGGACAGATTTTAGTACTCTGTATCATTCAAAAGAATGACCACAGTATTAGTGTGATGGTGACAAGAGGACACTACTGAAGTTTCACAGCTATGTAGCTGGAGGAATTTATGGAGACATGAAGATGGAAATTTGTAGTCTTAGTAATTGTGCCGTTATTTTGTCTATAGTTTATTCAAGGTCAAATGTTCAAAGCAAGCCTTTGGAGACAAGATTTTGGTGCAAAAAACAATAAATTGTTAGAGAAACAGCGGGTTATGCAGCATCTGTTGGGCAGAGGGATGATTGAAATTTCAGAATGAGACCTCTTGCAATGTTTCACATTGAGATCTGTTTTCATAACTGCTGTGGATCAGTCACCACTAGAAATATGACAGATGTAGCAAGTTTTTATTCAGTCATTATGAACATACATGGGGGAAAAACCATTGAGCATCCTTGATTACCAAAATACACTGGCTGCTAGACACACTTGAGACAATGATTATCAGCTTTAAGTTATGTTGTACTTTGCTTTTCCCAGTCGAACAATATTCAGATAATAATCTGCCTTTCTGTTTTTAGAATGAAAGTGGATGATCTCACTTTAATCTAGAATAAACAGCATCTGCCACATATTTAACTATTTATTCCATATGTATAAATCACATTGAAGCTTCTTTTCATTCCTCTCAGCTCGCATTCCTTCCTAGCTTTGTGTTGTTAAATTAACTCCTCAGGTTCTTTGGCTTGTCAGTTCTTTTTCTTCTCTATGTCACCAGAGCTTTTTCAGACTGCATGAGTGTTAATAGAATAACAGAATTTCCAACAGCTTTAAGAATTTAAGAATGCCTGTAAGCTCAAATAAAATAGTGTGAAAATAATTTACATTTAAGATTTTACTTTCAGAATCTTGGTCTTATTTCATCCAAAGTTGTTTATCTTCCCATCTTATGAAGGAGAGATACAGGAATGTTTTTCAGAAATTTGAATTTTCAGAAGTACTAATTGTATTCATTTTTAATCCATTTTGCCAGTGTAACATTATTTTTTCATGAATTTCAAATTGTTAAAAGCAAATTGATAGAAGTTGCTGCTTTCAATACTCAAAGAAAAGCTTCCCCAATAATTTGCTGTAAATGGGTAGTAATTTTATCACAAAAAAAAGCAGGAGGCAGTCCAGCAGACCTGTGGCTTATCAAGAGGAAGAAAAATGTCATGTAAGCAAATTTATTTATCCATGAGAACAGCTCTTTGGATTTGGAATAAATCTGGCATGGTAAAAATAGCCATTCACACTCCATAGCACAAAATAAAAGGTCTTCTAAAATAAACCATATTTGATCATTGAGACAGAATGGGAAATTTTGATCAGTAGCATTTGTTTTGCTTTGATTGAGTTTTTTTTGGGATGTGGGCATCATTGATGAGACCATCAGTTATTGTTGGTTACCAATTGCACTTGAATTTCTGGTGGAGGTACTCCCACAATGATGTAGGGTAGGGAGTTCCAGGATTTGTATCTAGTGATATACACTCAGTGGCCACTTTATTAGGTATACCTGTACATCAGTTCATTAAAGGAAATATCTAAATCAGCCAATCATGTGCCACAACTCAATGCATAAAAGCATACAGACATGGTCAAGAGTTTCAAATGTTGTTCAGACCAAATATCAGAAGGGGGAAGAAATGCGATCTAAGTGATTTTGACCGTGGAATGATCATCAGTGCTGAATAGGGTGGTTTGAGTATCTCAGAAACTGCTGTTTCCTCACAGTCTCTAGTGTTTACAGAGAAGGGTGCAAAGAAAAACAAACATCCAGTGAGTGTCAGTTCTACTGATGAAAACACTCAGAGGAGAGTGGCCAGACTGGTTCAAGCTGACAGGAGGAAGGCGACAGTAGCTCAAATAACCATGCGTTACAACAGTGGTGTCCAGAAAAGCATCTCTGAATGCACAACATGTTGGATCTTGAAGCAGATAGGCTACAGCAGCAAAAGACCACAAACATACATTCAGTGACCATTTTATTAGGTGTTACCTAGTCAATATAGTGTCAGGTTTGGAGAGCTGTTCCTCTGTACACTGCCCTCATCCATCTTGGTGGTAAAGGCCAGAAAGTGCGTGCTGCTGTCAGAGAGTCCCGACAACTAATTGTAGTGCATTTTCTAGGTGATACAAATTGAAGCATCTATGCACCAGTGATAGAGGGAGTAAAATAAAGTTTAAAGTGACAGATGGGATGGCAATCTGCAGGAGTGTTTTGTCCTCCATATTTTTGAACATTGTTATAGGTGCATTCTAAGTGCAAAGTACATTTATTATTAAAATATGTATATTATATACAACCTTGAGATTCTTCTCCTTACAGACAGCCACAAAACAAAGAAACCCAAGAGAACCCATTAAAAAGAGAAAACTGCCGAACACCCACTGTGCAGGAAAAAATTGCGCAAACAGTAAAAGAAAGCAAATAACATTCAGAACTGAAGCTAATGAAAGTGAATCCACAGTCACAAAGCCTATCATCAGTGCAGCCAATCCAGGAGCCCATTATTTGCAGGTCACAGTCTCAGTTCAGCACAGAGACGAGTAAACCTCATGGGGCAGCAAGCTGAATTATCCCATCCCTTGCTTCTGACCTCGACACCCTGACCTTCTCAATCTCCATGGTTCTTAAACTGTCTAAACTTCGGGTTGTTCCTCACTCTCAGACCTGGGTCCTACCGCTTCAATATGCTTTCATAGCATAACACCATAAGATATAGAAGCAGAATTAGGCCATTTGGCCCATCGAGTCTGCACTGCCATTTCATCATGATTGACCCAATATTCTTCTCAGCTCCAGTCTCCTGCCTTCTCCCCATATCCCTTCACGCCCTGGCCAATCAACAATATATATCAGCCTCTGCCTGAAATGTACATAAAGACTTACTCTCCACAGCTGCCTGTGGCAAAGGATTCCACAGATTTACCACTCTCTGACTAAAGAAATTCCTCCTCATCTCTGTTCTAAAAGAATGCCCTTCTATTCTGAGGCTGTGTCCTCTGGTCTTAAACTCTCCCATTGTAGAAAACATCCTCTTCACATCCATTCTACCAAGGCCTTTCAACATTCTATAGATTTCAATGAGGTCACCCTCATTCTTCTGAGTTTCAGTGAATACAGGCCCGGAGCCATCAAACTCTCTTCATATGACAAGCCATTCAATTCTGGAATCAATGAGGTCTGGTGTAAGTGATCCTACCAATACCCAAAATGGGTATTAGATTACCAAACCATTATCATTTACCTAAAATGCACTTGATATGCTCAGCAAGATATTTAATTCAAGTTCAAGTTCAGTTCAGTTGGTTGTCATTTAACTGTACACATGTCTCCTGCTGAGTGAAACAACATTCCTCCGGACCAAGGTGCACAGCAAAGTATGTACATATAACTCACACATACAAAGCACATAAAGTAATATTACCAAACTTAAATTAACAAATAATAAGTTGCATTTACGATACAAGTTCAAAGATAAGCAGTAAAACCCCACTGGTACTTCATACGTGATGAGACCTGGGTGTTGGAAGGGAGTTCAGTAGACTTACTGCCTGTGGGAAGAAACTGACTCTCATCCTAGCAGTTCTTGTCCTAATGCAACACCACCTCCTGCATGATGGTAGGGGGTTTAAGAGATTTCTGAATGGATAGGATAGCAATTGGGATGACTCCAGTGTTTTCCATGGGCAGTGAAAAAGTAGGAATTCATGCGGGGAGAAGGCTGAGGGTAGACTGATGGGATGCCATTAATAGCAGAGAAAATACAAAGCCAAATTAGGAGTATTAAATCAATATTCTTAGTGAACTAAAGAAATACAGTATGTGCACATTCACCAATATAATCCAATAGAAGTCAAAATATGTGGTGAAGATAGGGACATTGACAGATTCCTTTTGATAATAATTGTATCCTTCCATATGATCAATAAAGACAGTTATTTGGATTCTTGCTACTACCCAGGACAAATCCACCAAGAGGTGTGGATCAGCGGGTAATTGGGAGAAGCGTGAAGCAGGCCTACTGTGAGTTTGGTGGGAGTGGCGCTGGGAGTCTCAGTCCAAACAGGATGGAGTTGGGGGTACAGGATGAGACATTAGCTTGGTGGGTGCAAGTCCAGTAAGAATGCGTTTGGGAGTGTAAATTTGGTGGGGAACTGTTTCGGCATGTGTGTTTGGGAAGTGTGGGAATCCGGTAGGGTTAGGGGTAGAGTGTGTATTTATTGGCTAGGGCAGTTAGATGGGGTAGGGAATTATTTAGTAAGTGTTTGAATTGAATACAGAATGTGGGTTTGAGAGGATGAGGTTGTGAGTTTAATGGGAGTAGGTGAATGAATTTATTGGGAGAGGTGAGGCTGTGAATTTGGTGGAATAGGGTAGTGAGTTGTGGGTTGATGGAGAATGAAGGAGTTTGGTGGGGCATGTTTGTGGGTTTGGGGGTTTGTTGAGCTTGGTGGGAGTGGTGAGATTTGGTGGGTGTTGACTGTCAACCACCTATTTACACTAATCCTACACTCAGTTGATTTGATTCTCCCAGATTTCCATCAGCTCCCAGCAGATTCTACCAGTCAGCTATGCAGTGGAGCCAAATTGCAGTGACAGTGAGACTTTTTTATTATTTGACCCTTCCATGATTGATTTGTTAATTGTTAGAATCTCTAATACCAGAGGGCATGCACTTAAGATGGAAGTGGGTAGTTTCAAAGGAGGTGTGAGGAGCAAATTGATTGTGGACTTCAGGAAGGGTAAGACAAAGGAACACATACCAATCCTCATAGAGGGATCAGAAGTGGAGAGAGTGAGCAGCTTCAAGTTCCTGGGTGTCTACATCTCTGAAGATCTAACCTGATCCCAGCACACTGATGTAACTATAAAGAAGGCAAGACAATTTGTTAACTTAGCAGCAGCAGTTCAATGCAATACATAATTATACCGGATTCCCACACTTCCCAGACACACAGTTCCCCACCAAATTCACACTCCCAAACGCATTCTTACTGGACTTGCACCCACCAAGCTAATGTCTCATCCTGTACCCCCAACTCCTAATTTATTAGGAGTTTGAAGGGATTTGGCATGCCAGCAAATACACTCAATAACTTCTATAGTTGTACCGTGGAGAGCATTCTGACAGGCTGCATCACTGTCTGGTATGGGGGAGCAACTGCACAGACCGAAAGAAGCTGCAGAAGGTTGTAAATCTAGTCAGCTCCATCTTGGGCACTAGCCTACAAAGTACCCAAGACATCTTTAGGGAGCGGTGTCTCAGAAAGGCAGCGTCCATTATTAAAGACCTCCAGCACCCAGGGCATGCCCTTTTCTCCCTGTTACCATCAGGTAGGAGATACAGAAGCCTAAAGGCACATACTCAGTGATTCAGGAACAGCTTCTTCCCATCTGCCATCCAATTCCTAAATGGACACTCACTTTTCTTAATATACAGTACTTGTTTTTGCATATTTTTAAATCTATTCAATATACGTTATTGATTTACTTGTTTATTTATTATGTTTTATTTTATTTATTTTTCTTCTCTCTGCTAGATTATGTATTGCATTGAACTGCTGCTGCTAAGTTAACAAATCTCACATCACATGCCAGTGCTAATAAACTTAATTCTGATTCTGATTCTGAAGTTTTTTTTACACAGAGAGTGGTGAGTGCCCGGAATGCACTGCCTGGAGTGATAGTAGAGGCAGATACTTTTAAGAGACACTTAGATAGGCACATACATGTGAGGAAAATGGAAGGATATAGACATTATGTAGGTAGAAGGGATTGGTTAGATTGCTCATTTGATTACCAATTTAATTGGATTGAGAGAACATTGTGGGCCGAACAGCCAGATCCTGTGGAGTACTCTTGCATGTTCTATGTTCTGACTAGACCATTTAAGAACTTTATTCCATCTGTATTATTGCATTCTTAATACCTTTTCCATAATTGTGTTAATAACTTGCTGGATTGTCAAACCATTATATAAAAATAGAGAGCATTTTTTACATAAAAACATTGGCCGTCCAGCCTTTTCAACCTCTTCCACCATTTATTATTTATTTATTCTTCACTGTTTCCACCAGCTCCAATAAGATTCCAACAGACACACATTATCCGCCACTCCCATTTTGAAGGGTTTGCTCCTTTCACGGCTCCCTGGTGTGCTGTTCCACACCTGCCTAATTCAGCTCTTCCCCACAAATGCAGGAGGTACAACACATGTCCTTTCACCTCTTCCCTTCCCATCATCCAGTGATGCAAATGGTCTTTACAAATGAAACAGCAATCTCAGTCTCATTGCAATTTTTCAACTCTGACTTCATAACCCTTAATTCCTTTTTAAAGCCTGTAAATATAACAATCTCTGCTTTGATTGAATGCATCAACTGACTCTCCTCAGCATTTTTGACGTAGATAGATAGATAGATAGATAGATAGATAGATAGATAGATAGATAGATAGATAGATACTTTATTCATCCCCATGGGGAAATTCAACATTTTTTCCAATGTCCCCTACACTTATTGTAGCAAAACTAATTACATACAATACTTAACTCAGTAAAAATATGATATGCATCTAAAATCACTCTCTCAAAAAGCATTAATAATAGCTTTTAAAAAGTTCTTAAGTAGTTTACTTAAATACATTGAGTCCTAACCCCAGCACTTTAACATATCTTACTCCTGGCGGTTGAATTGTAAAGCCAAATGGCATTGGGGAGTATTGATCTCTTCATCCTGTCTGAGGAGCATTGCATCAATAGCAACCTGTCGCTGAAACTGCTTCTCTGTCTCTGGATGGTGCTATGTAGAGGATGTTCAGGGTTTTCCATAATTGACCGTAGCCTACTCAGCACCCCTCGCTCTGCTACCATGTTATACTCTCCAGTACTTTGCCCACGACAGAGCCCGCCTTCCTTACCAGCTTATTAAGACGTGAGGCATCCCTCTTCTTAATGCTGCCTCCCCAACACGCCACCACAAAGAAGAGGGCGCTCTCCACAACTGACCTATAGAACATCTTCAGCATCTCACTACAAACATTGAATGACGCCAACCTTCTAAGGAAGTACAGTCGACTCTGTGCCTTCCTGCACAAGGCATCTGTGTTGGCAGTCCAGTCTAGCTTCTCGTCTAACTGTACTCCCAGATACTTGTAGGTCTTAACCTGCTCCACACATTCTCCATTAATGATCACTGGCTCCATATAAGGCCTAGATCTCCTAAAGTCCACCACCATCTCCTTGGTCTTGGTGATATTGAGACGCAGGTAGTTTGAGTTGCACCATATCACAAAGTCCTGTATCAGTTTCCTATACTCTTCCTCCTGACCATTCCTGACACACCCCACTATGGCCGTGTCATCAGCGAACTTCTGCACATGGCAGGACTCCGAGTTATATTGGAAGTCTGATGTGTACAGGGTGAACAGGACCGGAGAGAGCACGGTCCCCTGTGGCGCTCCTGTGCTGCTGACCACCGTGTCAGACCTACAGTCTCCCAACCGCACATACTGAGGTCTATCTGTCAAGTAGTCCACTATCCAATCCACCATGTGAGAGTCTACTCCCATCTCCGTTAGTTTGTGCCTTAAGATCTTGGGCTGGATGGTGTTAAAGGCACTAGAGAAGTCCAGGAATGTTCCAAGGGCCACCACTCCCTAAAGGAAGAAACTTTCACCTTAGTTCTAATTGGCTCATCTATTATTCTTAGTCCGGGCTCTGGTCCTAGACTTTTCCACGAGGGAAAACACATTCTCTGCATCTAGATTGTAAAGCCTTTTGAGATTTGATTAAGACTTCCTCTTATTTTTCTAAGCCTAAGATAAAACAGTCCTTTTCTACTCATTCTCTTTGAATTTGACAAACCTGCCATCCCTGTAGCCAATTTCTAGCAAATTACCGTAGATTGAGGTGGGAAGGCCAAGATGAAGAGATACTATACTCAGGGACGCCTGAACTAATTAGTACAATGTGTCTGCATCATTGGGGCAGCCTGCAAGGGAGATATTTGGAAAAATAAAGGAGTTGATGCAGATAAATGAGGGAAAAACTAACGGAGATAGTACAGGCAGAAACCCACGGCTAACTCACAGAGAGATGTTTCTGGCTCTGTTGAAGGCAAGAGTTGACAAAATCAAGAGTTGATGGCATTTACACTGGAACCATGTATGTTTTATGGAAGCATCACTGTAACAAGAAGAAAGTGGAGCATAGTGCCCTGCCATGACCCAGACTGAAGTGAGAAGAATAGTGAAAAGAATGATTAATAGCAGGGGCATGGGGAAGGATCCAAAGTGGCACAATTCTCCTCAGCCTGTCAACTGGAGATCCAATCAGAATAAAGACTCTCTACCAGGAGAATCCGAGGCCTTAAATAGTTATCACCCTGTATTAGAAGATGGGGAAACAAGGGGTTTAATGCTCTGTTAGACATGGGTGCTGAATATTCAGTTATAAATGGAAATCTTGACTGGCACCAAGGGCTGCTGGGGTGGGTAGAGTGTTTAGGGGGATCTGTAACAAAGGCACGAGAAACAATGGTCCTATTGGCTACAGGGGAGGGACCAGGGAGTACTGACAGCAGCGTTACCTGAAAACATAACTGGGATAAATATGCTGCAGGGCCAAACAGTGCAAACTAAACTGAAAAAAAATTATATTTGGTAGTCTAAAGGTAACTGCTTTGGGAGATTAGAGAAGTGAGAGCCTCTTATAACACTGCTACCCAGTGTCGTGGTCTGCGTGAAGTAGTATTAGATACCAGGAGGACACTCCACTCTATGTCACACGTTGATGCTGATAGTGTGAGACATCAATGCATGTACTTATTTGCCTGATCTACAGGTAGCCCACTATATCAATGACATCTTACAAAGAGGATCTACCAAAGAATGGTAGCCAATTTCATGGATATACTGGTAGGCCACATGAGGGCAGAGGCTGCGTCGTTGACCCACAGAAAATACAGGGGCCAAGCCAGATGGTCCATTTTTTTGGGTGTCCAGTGAGTCGCAAGACATCAAGTGATCCCAGATAAAGTATGAAATAAGATAACTGGAATGGATACCAATAAGCAAGAGACACAAAAGATTTGTGGACCCATTGGGCTACTGGAGACGGCACATACCACATTTAGCTCTCCTGCTACATCCTCTATACAAAGAAACTATGAAAAAAGGCTACTTTGAATGGGGTTCAGAGCAACAACAGACATTTGCAACAGCTATTGAGGCAGTGGCTCAGGCTACTATTTCCGTTTGCCTGGACTGCCATTTGAGTTACAGGTATCTGTACATTAGAACACCACTGTATAGAGTTTATGACAGAAACAAAATGGAGTGAACACTCCCCTCGGATTCTGGTCCTGCACCCTGCCTGATTTAGTTGAATGTTACATGCTATTTGAAGGACAATGTTACTGGGCATTACTGGAGATGGAAGCCTCCACAGAGGTTACCATGTTCCACCAACACAGTGGGTAGGCCACAGCAAACCTCTATGGTGAAATGGAAGTTGTACCTTGCAGAACGGGCAAATAAAGGTGCAGAGGGTGTCAGGAAATTACATGAGCATGTAGTTGATGCGTCTGAATAAGAGCACAAGGTGCATCAAACTTCCTATCCCAGTGCCTCACTACCCCGTTACATGGGTCGTGCCATATGAACAGCTGCCTGAGCCACACAAACACCATGTCTTGTTTACGGACAGCTCCAGTCACTGGAAAGCCAGTGTATGAGGGTGGAGAGCTGCCGCGCCAAACCCAGTGACAGGAACAGATCTGCACCAGCAGAGAAAGGGCAGTTTCAGCCAGCTAGCTGAACTGGTGGCAATCACCTTGCCACTGCAGGCTGCTCTTATGCACAGACTACTGGGCATTGGCAAATGGAATGGCTGTCTGGATGACAGAAAAGGAACCTGCAAAGACAGGAAAATCTCCCGTGGGGGCAGGCACTCTGGGAACAGATTTGGGAGGTGCCCAACGAACGATGATCATTGTTTTCCATGTCTACCAGAAAGACACCTCTCTATCTATCATCTTAATAATAAAGTGGCCCAGTTAGTCCAGGTACACCAGATGAACACCCCCGAATCCTGTACAATGAAACAATGTGCACATAATATGGCTGGGCATCTGGGCATGCATGGTGCAGTTGAATGGGCTAAGCAATGGTTACCAGTGGATATGACTAAGGATGTTGTCACCGCAAGTGTTGTTAGTCAGTAAGCAAAAAAGGACCAGCTACCCACATTAAAAGCGGAATGGGCCCAGCCCAGATAGGGAAGATCAATTACACCAGACTCTTGCCACCGCAGCAATGATTTAAATACTTGCTCACCATGATTGGCACCTATTCAGGTCTTTAATGACAATTTTCTGTAGAGCTATACACGCAATGCATACGAAATGCAGGAGGAACTCAGCCAGCCAGACAGCATCTATGGAAAAAAGTACAGTCAATGTTCCAGGCCGCGACTCTTCAGCAGAATTGGAGAAAAAGAAAGACTATACACAAAGTATTGCAAAAGTTATGGGGACCTGTGAGCAATACATTCAGATAATAGGTCTCATTCTTCAAGACAAGCTGTGAAAGTCTGGGCTGCCAGCAAAGGCATTCATTGGGTGTATAACATACCCTACCATCAGGGCTTTTTGAACAGATGAACAAACTTTTGAAACAACAGACTTGCCTGTGAACATCAACCCACACGTTACAGGGTTGCCTGACTGTACTAAATCAGTACAGCCTTACTCTGAGGATCACCTATGACCAGAATGATCAAGTGTTCCCTGGAACCTGAGGAAGAAAGGGGCACTGAAGAAAAGGCTTCCCTTGTGGGTGGTAAGGTAAGAATGCACATTCAATGTTCTCCAACAGTTTGCAAGAGAGAGAATGCAGGGACCAGAGGTGGTAACACTGGATACCAGTACAAAGGAAAGGCTGTCTGGTGTGTTCAAACAGGGAGAAATTGACAAAATGGGAATGATTTTTAAACTTTGAAGAACTGATAATAGCAGATGCTTGGGTTCATTTTAGATGATGAGAATGCTAGAATTATTCCTGTTAGCAACATGAGGATGCAGGAAGGACATGCCTAAAAGGAAGAAGATTCTATATCCCAGTGTTTAATATTTCTGCTTAATTTGTAATTAATGTAGTGTTTTGATGTAGTGTTTTACTTTTTGTTGTGGTGTACTAATGAGGAATCAAGGGGTGAAGTGTAAGGAAAGAGTTAAGTTTGTTTCCTCTCTGGTATGTGCTGAAATGTGTAAGACAAAATAATGTCAGATTAGAATGTGGTAATGGCCTGCTTTCCCCTTATTAACCAATGTTTTATCTCAACTTTGATTGCACAACATTAAAATTAGAAACTGGTAAAGAATGTTTCCTTCTTTATACACCTGATGTCTCTATTTTTAAGACTGAATGTTGCAAGAGATAAAAAAGGGTTTTGAAAAGTATAAAAAGGGGCAATCTCTTTGTCCAAGTGAGGTATCTTCTCTTAGGCTCTGTCGTGACTCATACTAAGAGATGGAGATAGAAGAAAGGACATTGAGAGAAAGAGAGACTAGAAAGGCTTTCAGTTCCTTCAGTTACCTGCAGTTCCTTTCGGAAGTATATTGTATGGTGTGATAAGTATTACTTTGTCTCTTGTAGCATATAACTTTATTCAAGTACCTTTAATACATGTACAGTGCTTCTTTTGTTATCGAATATCTCTAGCTGGTGAATCAGAAAAGAACTAGGAATGAATCTTTTAAAATATTTTTGATCTCACCCCATAACCCAGGATTCCCTTTAATGTCTAGGAGTCAAACAATTTTTGCTTTAAATGAACACAATGACAGAGTCTCCTCAACTTCTAGGGTAGAGAGTGTCAAGGGTCACCACTTCTCACCTCAGTTCTAAATGTCCCATCTGTTATCCTGAGACTGTGTCTCTGTTCCTAGCCTCTTCCACATTCCCTGATCTAGACTGTCAAGCCTTTTGGGATTTTTAAAAGTTTTCTTCTGATTCTTCTGAACCCCAGAGAAAACAGACCATTTCTGCTCAATCTCTTCCCATTTGACAATCTTGTCATCTCTGTAACCAATTTCTGACAATTTTACAAACCTCTTCCTTTGCTATTGAGCTTTTCTTATCCATTGGCCAGCCAAATTATTTATTACCTCCATGTTGTCATGCAATACAACATTTATAAATTCACAAAGCTTTGAGGAGAAATTTGAGTGTGAATCCAGTAATGGAGCAATGGTACATAACTTCAGGCATCACTCAGACTCTGTCTCCAATGTTCCAATTTACAAAATAAATCAAGATTCCAAACTGTTTAAAAGACAACATATTCTACCTCACAATCGCAGACCTGTTTCTAACTGTTGTTTCCCCAGGTTCCGCATTCTGTAAGATTTTGGCAAAAGCACAAAGACTGTTTCTGTCAGTTCAAGGCAAAGTCTACTTTCTCCAGTTACACCCTTCATCAACTAGATGATTATTCATTTCTTCCTTTTAGAAGTCAGGTCAAGGTATTGATTATAATTTGAATGAGTTTTCGTTCTCCAAAATTTGCTCTTAATCTGTTTGAACACCTATTTATTTATTCCACATTGCCCAATTTATACCTTAATCTTTCAGCGCTGTTTATCTTAATAGTAGACTTCTGCAGCACTTTACATGGTGTGTCACAGGATAATCAATAAGATGTGATGAGGTGGTGCCAGAAGAATTCATTACAGTTATCTTAACTCTGGCAGTTGGATATACTTCATTTGAGAGGCTTTTGATTTATCAGAAATTTATGAAAATATTCTGAGTGATATGGATATAATAGACTAAATCTTCCTAGCCAAAAGGTGGTGAATCTTTGGTATTCAATGCCACAAATGACTGTGGAGGCCAAGTCTTTGGGTATATTTAAAGTAGAGTTGATAGGTTCTTGATTAGTAAGGGTATTAAAAGTTAGGGTAAGAAGGGAAGAGAATGGGGTTGAGAGGGATAATAAATCAGACACGATAGAATGGCAGAGCATACTCGATGAGCTCCTATATCTTGTGCTCTTATGGACTTAATTGTGCTTGTTAGGATTGACATTTCCAACTGTAAACTTCTCCACTTCTCCTTTGTAACTAAGACTTACTGAAGATTCCCGACATCATACTGGGCAGTAAGCCTCTCTGATCCCATACTGCCAAGACCTGCTGTAGAGAGTCCTTTCCTTTCCCAGCCCAGAGACAAGAAGGAAAGTTTCTTATTGACATTTTAATGTGTTTTAATTCATTTTGTTCTTTGATTTGTAAAAGTTTAATTTTTAGTTACATCTATTCTAATTATTTCTAAATATCTTTTAATGTCAAGATACTTCAAAATTTTAGATTGTAAGTTGGCTCTTTTAGAAGGCAAAGCTGCCTAGCTCTGCCATTTTTAAAGGCTGTCAGGGCTTTCCAAAGACCTAACCTCAGCAGTAGACTGTCTGGGGCTTATTAGTACCTGAGGTCTCAGTTGAACCCACTGGACACACTCCTGATGCATAGGCCATGTCTCAGAAATATTGGGATGATTGGGAAGTTTTTAAGGAACAACGGAACTTAACTAAAAAGACAATACGGGGAGAAAAAATGAGGTATGAACGCAAGCTAGCCAGGAATATAAAGGAAGATAGCAAAAGCTTTTTTAGGTATGTGAAGAGAAAGAAGATAGTTAAGAACAATGTTGGGCCCTTGAAGAATGAATTGGGTGAAATTGTTATGGGAAACAGAGAAATGGCAGAAGAATTTAAAAAGTACTTTAGATCTTTCTTCACTAGGGAAGACACAAGCAATCTCCCAGATGTATGGATGGGCCAAGGACATAGGGTAACAGAGGAAATGAAACAGATTGACATTAGGAAGGAAACAGTGATGAGTAGACTGATGGGACTGAAGGCTAACAAATCCCCAGGTCCAGATGGTCTGCATCCTAGGGTACTAAAGGAGGTGGCTCTGGAAATTGAGGATGCATTGGTAATCATTTTCCAATGTTCCTTAGATTCAGGATCAGTTCCTGAGGATTGGAGAATGGCTAATGTTATCCCACTTTTTAAGAAAGGAGGGAGGGAGAAAACAGAGAACTATCGACCTGTGGGAAAGATGGTGGTGGGAAAGATGCTAGAGTCCATTATTAAGGATGAAATAGTGGCATATCTAGATAGCAGTGATAGGATTGGGCCGAGCCAGCATGGATTTACCAAGGGTAAATCATGCTTGACTAATCTGTTGGAGTTTTTCGAGGATGTAACCAGGAAGTTAGACGGGGGAGATCCAGTGGATGTAGTGTACCTCGATTTTCAGAAGGCATTTGATAAGGTCCCACATAGAAGATTGGTGGGTAAAATCAAAGCTCAGGGCATCGGGGGGAAGGCATTGACATGGATAGAAAACTGGTTGGCAGGTAGAAAGCAAAGGGTAGCAGTGAATGGGTGTTTCTCGGAATGGCAGGTGGTGACTAGTGGGGTGCCACAGGGCTCGGTATTGGGACCACAGCTGTTTACCATTTACGTTAACGATTTGGATGAAGGCATAGAAAATAACATCAGCAAATTTGCTGATGATACTAAGCTGGGTGGCAGTGTGACATGTGATGAGGATGTTAGGAGAATTCAGGGTGACTTGGATAGGCTGGGTGAGTGGACAGATACTTGGCAGATGGCGTTTAATATGAATAAGTGTGAGGTTGTCCACTTTGGGAGTAAGAACAGGAAGGCAGATTATTATCTGAACAGTATAGAGTTGGGTAAGGGAGTAATACAAAGAGATCTCGGAGTCCTTGTTCATCAGTCACTGAAGGTGAATGAGCAAGTGCAGCAGGCAGTGAAGAAGGCTAATGGAATGTTGGCCTTTATTACAAAGGGAATTGAGTACAAGAGCAAGGAAATCCTCTTGCATTTGTACAGAGCCCTGGTGAGACCACACCTGGAGTATTGTGTACAGTTTTGGTCTCCAGGGTTAAGGAAGGACATCCTGGCTGTAGAGGAAGTGCAGCGTAGATTCACGAGGTTAATTCCTGGGATGTCTGGACTGTCTTACGCAGAGAGGTTAGAGAGACTGGGCTTGTACATGCTGGAATTAAGGAGATTGAGAGGGGATCTGATTGAAACATATAAGATTATTAAGGGATTGGACAAGATAGAGGCAGGAAATATGTTCCAGATGCTGGGAGAGTCCAGTACCAGAGGGCATGGTTTGAGAATAAGGGGTAGGTCATTTAGGACAGAGTTAAGGAAAAACTTCTTCTCCCAGAGAGTTGTGGGGGTCTGGAATGCACTGCCTCAGAAGGTAGTGGAGGCCAATTCTCTGGATGCTTTCAAGAAGGAGCTAGATAAGTATCTTATGGATAGGGGAATCAAGGGATATGGGGACAAGACAGGAACTGGGTATTGATAGGAATTGATCAGCCATGATCTCAAAATGGCGGTGCAGGCTCGAAGGGCCGAATGGTCTACTTCTGCATCTATTGTCTATTGTCTATAAATATACAAGAGATGGAAATCAGTTCAGTTGACCCAGGGTAGACCAATGGTCTTGATTTCCCACCCTAAATCTCTTCACTTCTCACTCCTTCCAGATAAATCTTAACATCTATCACCTCAGATAAATTTTAGAGGCATGCCCCTATTTGTATCCTACTAAACTTCATTTGGCATGTTGTGAATATTTTTGTCAGCCCTGGCAATGATGGAGCTCACAGTAGAGTGTCTGTTTGAAGGGACTGGAAATCTGGTGACCTGCATCATCAGAGTGGAATCTGAGGTTTACTCATGGAGATATTGACCTGGGGAGTTCACTGATGTTAATTTACATGATACTGCAGGGGGAGGTCATTCCTGGGGAATTCTACAGCACAGCATATGTGACTTCTCGCCAATGCTTTTAAATGTCTGTTGTAAATAGTCTATATTTCAGTGGCATACAAGAGATGAGCTTTGTTTAATGTTTTCATTTTCAGTTTTTCCCTCAGATGGCTAAAGGCTGCTCACATACACAGAAGGTGCTGGTGAATTATCAAAAAAGGGCTCGGCAGGGGATATACTTCATGCAGCAGTTGGTAAAACTCCAATCTTCCCCAAAACATACTGGTGTAATTCTACACTGTTATCATAGAGAACATTCTCATATTAGCCATTATTGTCTGGTTTGCTGCAGCATTCCACAATTTACAAAACTACGGTGAAATGTCAGCTCAGTAGAAAAAGTCCCTGGCTGCAGTTTACTATCATTGCAAGACTTGAATGTGCCCAGGACTAAGAAGCGAGCAGCACAATACCCACCCTGCAAACTGCCTTTCCCAGAAGCTCCCTTGTGGAAAGCTGTACAGGGCTATTAAAACAAAAACTTCACACCATCTTAAAAGTTTATTCCCAGAGGCAGTTAATCTGATCAACCAATCTATTTAGCCCCCTCACCCCCTCTATCTAATAACCTCTTCACTGCGCTGCTTTGTAAACACTTTAAACCACTTTTTATAATGCTGTTTATAATGTAAATACATGCTGGTATTTATCTAGTTATTCCATATCTGTACTTTGATATCTAACTTTATTTTTTATATAAATTTCTGTTCTTTATAATTGTTAAATGTTTTTCTAGTGCATGTCACGCCCTGACCAGCAAACCACAGCAAATTTCTATATGATGAATAAAGGATCGTCAATCCTTGAAATTAATCAGCAATGTGTTGAGATTATCAAAACTGCCACGTTCTCAGATCCTTAATTCAACCTCTTCCATTTTTGTTACTTCAGCATTTCTTTTAGCACTACTTGTTTGCTGTGCTCCACTTTGCACCATTCTGTGTTTTTTACTCATTGTATTTAATATCACCTTGTATACTCTCTACTCTGTGAGTTTCAAATGAACAAGGAATTTTACTGCACCCCGGAGAAGTTCTATGAACAAAGAAATTGACAAAAATAACAAAAAATTTTGTTAGTATTACATATTGGGGCTGGGTGTTTGCTGCCGTTAAGTATAAGCCCAAATTTTCTCATGGCTTCAGTGAACAAGTTGACAATGACTTGGAGCTCATCCTCTGACCACCTTGTATGCACACTGCAACTTGATGACTGAGGTTCTGGAGAGGACAGAGTTTGAGCATTTTCCTGTAGGTTAGTCAAACAGAAGGCTTGTTGGAGATGAGATGCAGTGCTATGGCAATAACAATTGAGAAAACTACATGGGCTATAGTGTTTGCTGCCAGTCTACACTGAGATTGTGCATTTTGGACCTGTTAGTTAAGTTAAGTTTGCATGCCATCACATAGAGAGGTAAGATGTAAACAAAATTTTTGCAGACATCCAAATAAAAGAAGCATGCTTCACTTTCCCTTTGATTGCCAGTGTCGTCACGTTCATGCTTAGGCTAAACACCCATAGTGACAGCTTTAATAAAGGCCACACCCAGTAGCTGATGCAGGTTCATGGATTTCTCAACATAATCAGCAGCCACAAACTGCGTACCCTGATGCCTTCACTATTACGGCAGGGGATTTCAACCAGGATAGCTTGAAGAAGTCTCTGAACAACTACTACCCGAGGAACCAGAGGAACCAACGCACCTGACCACTATTATACCACTATCAAGAACCCTTACCATGTCATCCCACGCCCACACTTCAGAAAGCCCAATTATCTAGCTGTACTTCTATTCCCAGTGTATAGATCACTACACCAATGGAAAGGACAAAGAAGGTTTGTTCAATGGAGGTGGAGGAGCATCTAGAGGACTATTTTCTGTCAGTGGAATGGACAATATTCAGGGATACATCAACAAATCTGAATGAATATGCCACAGTTATTACTGACTTCAAAAAAACCTGTTTGGAAGAGTGTGTGCCTTCAAGAACATACTGGACATAATCAACCCTAAAGCCATGGATGAACCAGGGGATTGATAGTCTGCTGAGGACTAGTTAAGTCAAGTCAAGTCACTTTTTATTGTCATTTCAACCATAACTGCTGGTACAGTACATAGTAAAAATGATACAACGTTTTTCAGGACCATGGTGTTACATGACACAGTACAAAAACTAGAATGAACTACGTAAAAAAAATCAACACAGAAAAAAACTACACTAGACTACAGACCTACCCAGGACTGCATAAAGTGCACAAAACAGTGCAGGCATTACAATAAATAATAAACAAGACAATAGGACAGTAAGGTGTCAGTTCAGACTCTGTGTATTGAGGAGTCTGATAGCTTGGGGGAAGAAACTGTTACATAGTCTCGTCGTGAGAGCCCAAATGCTTCGGACCCTTTTCCCAGACGGCAGGAGGGAGAAGAGATTATATGAGGGGTGCATGGGGTCCTTCATAATGTTGTTTCCTTTGCGGATGCAGCGTGTAGTGTAAATGTTCGTGATGGTGGGAAGAGAGACCCCGATGATCTTCTCAGCTGACCTCACTATCCACTGCAGAGTCTTGCGATCTGAGATGGTGCAATTTCCAAACCAGACAGTGATGCAGCTGCTCAGGATGCTCTCAAACAACCCCTGTAGAATGCGATGAGGATGGAGGGTGGGAGGTGGAATTCCCTCAGCCTTCGCAGAAAGTAGAAACACTGCTGGGCTTTCTTTGCTATGGAGCTGGTGTTGAGGGACCAGGTGAGATTCTCCACCAGGTGAACACCAAGAAATTTGGTGTTTTTAACGATCTCTACCGAGGAGCCGTCAATGTTCAGCAGGTCGCTCCATGCCCTCCTGAAGTCAACAACCATCTCTTTTGTTTTGTTCACATTCAGAGACAGGTTGTTGGCTCTGCACCAGTCCGTTAGCCGCTGCACCTCCTCTCTGTAAGCTGACTTGTCGTTCTTGCTGATGAGACCCACCGCAGTAGTGTCATCGGCGAACTTGATGATGTGGTTCGAGCTTTGTGTTGCAGCACAGTCATGGGTCAGCAGACTGAACAGCAGTGGACTGAGCACACAGCCCTGGGGGGGCCCCCGTGCTCAGTGTGATGGCGTTGGAGATGCTGCCTCCGATCCAGACTGACTGAGATCTCCCAGTCAGGAAGTCTAGAATCCAGTTGCAGAGGAAGGTGTTCAGGCCCAGTAGGCTCAGCTTTCCAATCAGTTTCTGAGGGATGATTGTGTTAAATGCTGAACTGAAGTCTATGAACAGCATTCAGCATATGAACAACAACACTATATCTGTGGCATTCAAGGCCTGTGGTCCAGAACTATACAGGAAGTCTAGGAAGACTATTTTAAGAGTGAAGAAACAATTCCATTTGAGGTTAGAATCGATTGCTCATCAGCTTTGGCAGGGTTTGCAGACCTTAGACTTGTAAAGTGAAACCTAACATCATGAATGGCTGTGATGCTTCACTCCCAGATGGGCTCAACACCTTTAATTCACACTTTGAAAGGGAGAATAAAACTACACCTGTGTGAATCCCTGCAGCATCTGGTGACCATGTGTTTTTTGTCTCTGAGGCCAACATCAGAACATCTTTCAAGAGGGCGAACCCTTGCAAGGCATCAGGCCCTGATGGTGTACCTGGTGGGGCCCTGAAGGCTTGTGCTAACCAACTGGTGAGAGCGTTCAAGGACATCTTCAAACTCTCACTGGAGGTTCCATCCTGCTTCAAAAGCAAGCAAGCAAGAATGGACAAAATTTCCAATTGCAAATCTACTACAATTAGTATCCTCAGTTCCAAAATGGTTAAAAAGTGTTATTGAAAGGAAAGGTGACGTAACACAATGGTAAACATGCCTCTGTCCCAACTTTTGTTGAGTGTGTTGCAGCCATCAAATTCTGAATTTGTGTATATTTACAAAATACAATTAAGTTGGTCAGTAAAACTATTGAAAATCTTTTCTTTGTACTTTTGTCAGTTAAATAAAGGTTCACTTGAATTAACATATCACAGATCTTTGTTTTTATTGCATTTTGGAAAATATCCCAACTTTTCTGGAAATGGGGTTTGTAGCTTTCCATTCTAAAGGAACCAGATGGAATTTATGACAGTTCATTAATGTCAGGTTGTATAAACTGATACCAGTTTTTTAATTCCATATTATATATAATTGTTTAAATTGAACTCTCCAGTGGAGAAAGGAAACAATGATGTCTTTCATGTAATGTTGGCAACCCTCGGGAGCTTGTTGACTACATGAGCAGCACAGTGGTGCAGCTAACAGAGCTGCTTCCTCACTGCTCCAACAGCCTGGGATCAATTCTGATCTCTAGTGCTGTTTCCATAAGAATGAGCACATTCTCCCTTTGGCTTCCTATATTTTCCTAAGGGTACCAGCTCTTTCACAGATCCCAAATATTGCTAGTTTAATTGGCCAGTTAGAACATAGAATATTATAGCGCAGTACAGGCCCTTCGGCCCACAATGCTGTGTCAACCTTCTAACCTACTCTAAGATAAGTCTAACCCTTCCCTCCTACATAGCTCACCATTTTTCTATGATCCATGTGCCTATCGAAAAGTTTCTTAAATGTCCCTAATGCATCTGCCTCTACCACTACGGCTGACAGGGCATTCCTTGTGCCGTTTAATTTGCCGTCAGTGTCCAGGTGAGTAAGGGGGAGTAGATTAGAATGTAGGGAGAATAAAACAGGATTACTGTAATTTGGGTTTGATGGTGGTATCATCTCAGTGGACCAAAGGTCCTGTTCCCTCACTCAACATAGAATATATACCACATGTATAACACAGGAACAGGACTAGTCCCACATATTATACTGAACATTAAGATAATTAATCAGTGTGGGCGGTGAGGTGGAGATACTGTATGTCTCTACCAAAGGAGGTGTAAGGCACTCCTTCCTTCCACTGGCCTGCAGGTCACCCTTGGGCAAGGTGTAGCACTCACGTAGACACCCAATCAGGGTCAAGTGAAGCCTTGGGAGCAGGTAGTGGGTGGTTGTATGAGCAACTGGTGTAAATCACAAGTCCTGGTTATGCGACCACTGACACCAAGCAGACAGTCTCAGTAGAGTATTGATAATGGCTGGTGTTGTCTGTCTTGTAAAGACAATGTCTGCCCAGAAGAAGGCAATGGCAAACCACTTCTGTAGAAAAATCTGCCAACAACAACCATGGTCATGGAAAGACCATGATCGCTCAGGTCATACGACACAGCACAGAATGAACAAATATTCAATCACTTCTGTCTGTACATGGTCCATTTCCCACCATTCTCTACATATTCATGTGCCCACCCAAGAGCCTTTTAAATGCCTTTATTATATGTGTTTCCACCACCACTTTTGGTAGCACTGGTCTGTTGGGGGAGTTTGTTGGAGTTCCCTGGCTTTCAAAATTAGATATTACCAGCCAGTGAAGATGGCCCTGCTAGAGTACCATAACTTCATGATAGAATGCAAGATCACTTTCTGACAGATAATTTCAGCTCCTATGCAAATACATAGAACAGTTTGGACAATAACTTTTTCCACTTCTTTCACACATGTGACTGTTGTGTAAATGCAAATCGTTGCTTCCAGGTTTGAACTCAGACACAGATGTGGAAAATGCTGATTTGTTGAGCAGCCTGCAATCTGATACCCTGCCTCCCTTATCAAGAAATGATATGGTTTTGCAGTCTGTTTAGGCTAACAGAAATTAAAGCAACAGGCCACTTGTATTTGTGCACTTAAAGAGCTCGTACAATTTAGTACAGGTTTGTACAGCGCCTCTTCGCTGATTGCTTATCAGATGTTGTTGAAACTCAGAGTTCATACAGTTTAACAAGTCCATTTCTGTGGTAAGTGATCAGTTACCTTTGAGTAGAGGGCATTGCATTGTTCAAATTTCAAAGCATTTAAGAGAGAAGGTACTTAACTCAGAAACAACAGTGGTACATTTTTAAAGTGCCCTACTGTACTTTGTAGGTTCTCGGAACAGTTGGCTTATGTAAGAAGACTCAAGGTGAGAAACAAAATATGTTAAAGAAATACTGAAGGCTCAGAAACAAAGAGAGGAGAAAACAGGATACTTAGGCATTAAAAACAAGGCTTGCGTGATATTTGGAATAGATAGTATAGAGGAGTTGAAACACTGCTTTCTATATTCAGCTGTGTCAAAGAAGATAAGAGGCTGTAATGTTAGGCTTAAATATAAAGACCAGGAGGAGATAAGTAGTGATTCATAATTTAAATTTTAGTTTATTATAGATAATGTATCAATTGTTTTTAAAAATGTGACTAATATATAATATGATAGAATTGTATTTTAAAGGAGGTTGCTTTGTAGTTGTTAGTCTTTTTATACAGCCCACATAGAACTAGGTTTTGGTAAGACATGCATTAAGCACTACTTGAATATGATACTTGAATTGTCAAAGTTAATGTCTTCTAGCTTTTGAAAATTTGATTCTTTAAGTTTTGTGATAGATATCACTTGTCAGAATTTTTCTAATTTGTCTTGATGTGTTTGAACTTCTCAGTATACTGCTGAGTCCCTCTTCAGAACTTGTTTGTGTAGAGCATGTCAGCAGTTTTACATGAGTAATGACTGGTGTGGAACAGCCTAATTGGATAGACAGCAATGTGTAACTGTCTGATAGATTGGCTCTCTTTCATACTCTGTTTTTACTCCATTTTAAATTTTACTGATTATCTGAAGGAAAATATTTCAATATTATAGATAAATCTTGATAATTACACCAACAAAGTAGGATTTCAAAATATGAATTTAACCATTTCAGTGCTGGAAATGGCAGGTCAGATAATGCTTTCTTGGAGCTCAAATGCATAACATGGGAAATCCTCCTTCCATTGATTCAGTATGGGCATTGAATCAATGTTTGGTGGAGCCTGTAGGGAAGGTGCTGTTATCTAGAGTAAAAGATTCTATTGATTTTCCCCCAGGTGAAACCTTCAAATGATCATTGTAGTCTTTCTGGATATTGTGGGTCTGGATGCTTTCTGAAATGCACTGTAGATTTTAACCAGTGGAAGTCAGTCCCCTAAATTGTATATTCCTGCATTAACTTAACTCTCTGAATCCCAATTAGATTGTGGACTATATCTCTAAAATGTTGACTAACAATCAGAAAGCAAAGTGCGACTATTTCTAAGATAATTACAATCATACTCAAAAGATTTCAATATGAATTACAGCTGAGTTATATTGAGCAATAATGATTCTGTTAATTTTCTTCATACATAGAGTACGTTGGAAAAGGGAGTTGCCAGCAGAACCAGAAATTCATGACCATCTCTAGTTTCCCTGAGAAGGTAGTGGGAAATTGTCTTCTTGAACCATTGGAGTCCTTTCTGAAGAAGTATTCCTTCAGTGTTATTGGTAGGGAGTTCTAGGAATTAAACCAATGTTGGGATGTCACAATATTTCCATCTTCAGGCTTGAGAGAATTGGAGAGGAACCTGCTAGTAGGGCAATTCACATGCACCTACCTCAATTATCTTTAAAAGAAGACAAGTTTGAAAAAGACTGCCAGAAACAACTAACTGTACTTCACTTTGGAAATCTTATCCAGGTTAAAGGCACTAAAGAAGGTTCATATTTTCTAGTTGCTGCTGTGACTTTCACTTGAAAAAAATTATATAAGTGAGCTGAGAAATCTGACTGTAATACAATGGTTTCAGTTGGGCTTTTTGGGTTTTCATTCATGCTTTCTGTTTTATAGTTTATCTGTGGTACAGGTACAGTGCTGACAAGTTATCTTGTGATTCATCATGTTAAGTGTCAAGTCCATGTACGGAAACAAGTAGTTTAATGTATTTGTTACTTTTCACTCTTATTGAGAACCTATTAACTTATTTTTTAAATTAGGTACCACAATCATCTAGGTTTTTTACATCAATATTTATTGAACCAAAAAATCGATGATGCAATCAAAAGTTAGGGGCTTTGGGGATAAGAAGAAAAGCTAGGTCTGACTGGGGTGAGATATTACAGGCAACAACAGGCCTGTGAAAACCGACAGTCAATCATAATCTGAAAGTCGGGCTGCAGTCTTGAATGGTGGATCAATCAAACTGTGGTTGATATCATTTCCTCAGTTACCTGAATAAGCTGGATGAACAAATTAAATAAATTGTCATTTGCTTGGAAAGTCTTTTTTGGGTCTTTACTAACATGAGAAACAAAAACTTTAAAGTGTCAAAATTAAGAGATAGCTTTAGACAGAAAACAATTTGCCTACACTGAAACATACTCATTTGCGGTGATTGACAAGAAGACAGAAAGCTGTCCCAAGCCAAAGGCAGGGATACTGAAAGAGGTCAATAGAAGCATGTTGAAAAAAAATTATAGATTCAGTATTTTACCTTCAAGGGGGAAAAAAGTATATGGGCATTTGAAGGAGCATAAGCTGCAATTGCCCTGCAAAGGCAAATGAAAGGGAAAATGCACAGAAGGCAATCGCTCTAGTTTTGAGGAGAATGATTACAAAAAGTGCATTGATCACCATTCACAATCAGTTACCTTTATTGAGTTTTTATTTTAGTGTTGATGCACAAACGGTGAGGAATGGAAGCAAAAAGCAAGAATAAAATCCATAATATCAACACAAACTCTGACAGTTTGAAAAAGTTCACGATACCTAGGAAAAGGACCAGTGACTCAGGTAATTTACCAAAAGCTCAATTGCAAAGGTGTGACCTTCTACTTATTTTATTGATCTCGTGATGTGTATGATACAACTTCATTGCCCATTCATTCCATGCCTAGCGTATGTTAAAGCAATCCTTGGATCCCCACAATTTTTTCAATTCTGCTGTGTTTTGACTTCTTCAAGTACTTACCTAATTCTTCGGAAGCTTGAGATTAAATCTGCCTCCACCACTCATTCACGCAATGAATTACTGATCATGACACATGCTGTTTCCTTGTGCCAAACTTTGAATCTTCTTAAATATATATCTGCTCTTTTCTCTACCCTTTGGCCAACAGATGCTTTGTCTGGATCCTCCAGAACGTTGATCACCTCTATCTCTTTAAGTAGTTTGTTTCACTCCATTCCCTAGTCAGGATACACAGCAACTTTACTGCATATTTGAAGCAGTGTGTGGTTAGCTAAATTTTAGCTGCAACTGTAAAATTAAACCTTGCTGTAACTCCAAAAACTAATTGAAAGAAAAATACAGGAGCTGAGAATAACATGTGTACTCTTAGTTTTACCTTAGTGAGGTGTGCTCTAATGACATGATAATGTAATAATGTACAGTATGACATTCACATACTACTTGATTATAACCTGTAATGCATTATGTAAACAAACAAAGAATGCCTAATCAATTAATATATTGACAACATTATTCAGGTATTTTGAAAAATTAAATACACAACTGTAGCAAGTGAATCTTACTAAAGCTTTAATTTCAATTATATCTTCTTCCAAAGCCTATTTAGAAATCTGTCGTACAGATTGGCGTGAATATAGTTTCATTCAATCGACTTTAGAGGGATCAAAGCTTGACAGCAGCTACCAATTGAACCTCCTCTGGAACTTTGGTGATGTTAAACTCGTACACAATGTGAAAATTGAGCAGCGATTTGCAGCAAAGAGGTATGAAAATAATGGTCTAATTATGGAATATACTGTACAAGCACCCAGATTTCTCAGATACTGGGGCAAGGACTGAAGTGGCCTGATAGGATATGGTTTGGATCAAAGTGGAGTTTGTAGCCTCTAACCTTGTACACAAAATGGTTGCTTTATTCCCTGTATTACACTTTAAGCATTGTTCATTGGCTGCAAGGTACTTTGGCATATCCCGAATAAGATGTAAAAGGTGCTATTTAAATGCAAGTCTTTATTTCAAATGTTATTGTGGGGCCTGTGTGCGTGGAAACGAGGGAAACCACTGGTACATATTCTGCCCAGTAGTATTACATCTGTCTGGCTCTCTCATTTGGCTCTTTTCAACCCAGTTAGAACCACATACATCAAGAATTAGTGCAGAAGACACAAGAGACTGCAGATGCTAAATCTGGAGCAAAAAATAAACTGCTGGAGGAATGAAGCTGCCAGGCAGTGTCTGTGGAGGGAAATGGACAGTCAACAATTCAGGATGAGATTCTATATCTGAGAGATAGAAGTGAGGTAGTCAGTATAAAGAAGTGCAGGGACTGGGTTTTGGAAGTTTGGAAGAATGAGGGGAGATCACATTGAAACCTATCAAACAGGCCTAGACACAGTGAACATAGAGAGGATGTTTCCAATAATGGGAGATCTAGATTGAACTAGAGGGCACAGCCTCAAAATAGAAGGACGTCACTTTAGAACAGAGGTGAAATTCCTTTAGCCTGAGGGTGATGAATCTGTAGAATTCCACAGCTGTGGAGGCCAACTCATTGGGCATATTGAAGTTCTGGATTGGTAAGTGTGCCAGGGGTTATCAGGTAAAGACAGGAGAATGAGGTTGAGTGGGAAAATAAATCCAAAACGATTGAATGGCAAAATAGTCTCAATAGGCCAAATAGCATAATCCTGCTCCTATGTTTTATGTGCTGGGGAACAACCAGGGATAGAGAGTATTAATGATAATCCCACAAATGACAGGTGTCTGCCCCAAATACTGGAGTAACATCATGTATACAGAGTCATGCACCAGGGTGGATGCAGAGAGCAAATGCTCCTGTCCCATAATAATGATTCAGCACACTTGTGTACACTTGTATATACAGTATGTACAATACAAACATTTGAAATACAACGGCAAGAGCAGTCAGATTAAAATTGTTCCAAAGTTTCCCCCTCCCCTTTGCTCTGGAATTTGGGACGATGTCAGCAGCCAGACGGAGCAGCAGGAGGAAATTTGTGGGGTAAAATAGTTTCAACTACGAGCCATTACCTATTGAAAAGTTTGCAGAAATGTCACGTAGAGTTCCAGATACAAAAGCCTGCCTTATTATACAATGTCAGGTGAGCAGTTCAGTGGCAGTTTTAAACTGTGGACCAGCATGTAAAATAAATTATGCAGAAAATTTCAATGAAGAGCAAATGTATAATTTAGTGTTAATATGAGATTAGACTTGCATGGGATATTGACCAGCCTGCAAGCACTTCCTGGCCAATATATGAGGAAGGCTACTGGAGATAGCGTTATGCTACCACCAATATCCGTATTGGCTGTACAGAGACAGAATTTGGAATAGGTGGAGTGTTGTGAAGATGTTCTTCACCATTTTGTATTTGAAGCCTTTAATGCTATCTCTAAATATCTAAATATCAATATCTTACTGTTCAAAATAGATTTTAACAGTAGCCATTTCTCACACCAGATCAGAGATGCGACAGGAAGGAAGACGAAGGAAAGAAATGGAAGAAATTACATTCTTCTTCGTGACATCCCATAAGACAGCTTTAAAATTGTATCAGGATGGACTGAGCATTAATTCTTCTGACATAAATGCACTGGGAAATCCAGCTTATGGTGTGTATCTTCATCGACACATTGACGTTCTCCTGAACTACCATAAGCTAAACAACCTGGCTGCAGAAACTGTTCTGTTCTTTAAGGTATGTTCATTTGATTTTAACAGAAGTGTTATGTTCAACTCTTGGCCATGACCTTCCTCACTGCCATTCAGCCCTGGGCTCCCCCTCTCCCGCTGCAACCATTCAACCCCAAATCTCTAAATCCCCCATCACCTTTTTTCATCCTCAGAGCCTCCATGTTCCTTCCACTCTACCCTCCTTGACCACTCCAAACCTCCCCTCTTCTCTCACACCTACAGCTCCAGACCTAGAATTCCACCATCACCAACTCCAGTTACAAATACCACAGATACCTTCAGACCATGAATTACTTGGCCTCCAGCCCCAACCTCAACTGTATCCACCTTTCTCTCTGTCACTGGGACCCCAGGCTCCCCTTCCCCCACCACTGCTCCGTAATCTGTGTTCTCTCAGATTCCCCCATCACCTCTTGCATCCTCAGAGCCTCCATCTTCTTCCCACCCTATCTTCCTTAAACACCCCAACCCTCCCCTCTTCTCAGATGCCTCCAGCTCTCTTCCTCCCTCTCATCCATAAGACCATTAGACCATTAGATATAGGAGAAGAATAGGCTATTTGGCCCATCGAGGCTGCTTCACCATTTCATTATGGCTGATCCATTTCCCTCTCAACATCAATCTCCTGCTTTTTCTTCATACCCCTTTATGCCCTGACTATTCAAGAAATGATCAATCACTGCCTTAACTTTACCCAATGACTTGGCCTCCACAGCCACCTGTGGCAATGAATTCCACAGATTCACCACTCTCAGCCCGAAGAAATTTCTCCTCATCTCCTTTCTAAATGGATGCCCCTCTATTTTGAGACTGTATCCTCTGATCTTAGACTTTCCCACCATAGGAAACATCCTCTCCACATCCACTCTATTGAGGCCTTTCAACATTCAATAGGTTTCAATGAGATCCTCATTCTTCTGAATTCCAATGAGTAGAGACCCAGAGCCATCAAACGCTCTTCATATGACAAGCTGTTCAAACCTGGAATCATTCTCGTGAACCTCCTTTGAACCCTCTCCATTTTCAGCACATCCTTTCTAAGGTAAGGGGCCCAAAACTGCTCACAATATTCCAAGTGAGGCCTCGCCAGTGCTTTATGAAGCCTCAACATTACGTTCGTTTATATTCAAATCCTCTCAAAATGAATGCTAATATCATATTTGCTTTCCTCACCACCAACTCAATATGCAAATTAAACTTTAGGGAACCCTGTACAAAGACTTCCAAGTCTATTTGCATCTCAGATTTTTAAAAATTCTCTCCATTTAGAAGACAATCTATGTTTTTAATTCTTCTACCAAAATGCATGACCATACACTTCTTGACACAGTATTCCATCTGCCACTTCTTTGCCCATTCTCCTATTTTGTCTAAGTCCTTTTGTAGTCTCCCTGCTTCCTTAAAACTACCAGCCCCTTCCCTATCTTTGTATCATTTGCAAATCTTGCCACACAGTAATTAAATCCATTTTCCAAATCATTGACATATAACGTAAAAAGAGTGGACCTAACATAGACCTCTGTAGAACACTGCTAGTCATCAACAGCCAACCAGAAAAAGCTCCCTTAATTCCATTCTTCTTCTCCTGCCAATCAGCCAATTCTATATCCACACTAGTATCTTTCCTGTAATACCATGGGATCTTAACTCATTAAGCTGTATCACGTGGGGCACCTTGTCAAAGGCCTTTTGAAAATCCAAGTGCACAACATCCACTAATTTTACTTGTTATTTCTTCAAAGAATTCCTTCAGATTTGTCAGATTTCCTTCAAGGAAACCATGCTGACTACTGCCTATTTTATCATGTGTCTCCAAGTATCCCAAAACTACATCCTTAACAATCAACTCCAACATCTTTACAACCACTGAGGTCAGTCTAACTGCCCAATAATTTCCTTTCTTGTGACTCCCTCCCTCCTTGAAGAGTGGAGTGAAATTTGCCATTTTCAAGCTCTCCGAAACCATGCCAAAATCCATTGATTATTGAAAGATCATTACTAATGCCTCCACAATCACTTCAGCCAACTCTTTCAGAATTCCAGGGTGTACCCCATCTGGTCCAAGTGACTTATCAACCTCCAGACCTTTCAGTTTCCCAAGCACCTTCTCACTAGTAATGGAAACTTCACACACTTCTGCCCCCTGACACTCTTAAACTTCCAACATACTGCTAGTGTCTTCCACAGTGAAGACTGATGCAAAACACATACAATTTTTCTAAAATTTCTTTGTCCCCCATTACCACCTCAAACAGCATTTTTCAGCAGTCCAATATCTAGTCTTGCCTCTCTTTTATGCTTTAAATATCTGAGGAAACTTTTTGTATTCTCTTTAATATTAATGGCTAGCTTACTCATTGTACTCATTCTTTTGCTTCTTAATGACTTTTTAGTTGCCTTCTGTTGGTTTTTAAAAGCCTCTGAGTTCTCTAACTTCCCACTAATTTTTGGTCTATTAAATGCTCTCTCATTGGTTTTTCTGTAGGCTTTGACTTCTCTTGTCAGCTACGGTTGTGTCATCCAATCTTTAGAATACTTCCTCTTCTATTTATCCTGCACCTTCCGAATTGCTTCCAGAAATTCCAGCCACTGCTGCTCTGCTATCATCCCTGCTGGTATTTCCTTCCAATCAATTTTGGCCAGCTCCTCTCTCATGGCTCTGTAATTCCCTTTACTCCAATGTAATACTGATATATTTGATTTTAGTTTTTCCTTCTCAAATTGCATAGTGAATTCTATTATATTATGAACACTGACTCTTGGGAGTCCATTTACTTTAAGCTCTCTAATCAATTCTGGTTTATTACAGAACATCCAATCCAGAATACCTGATCACCATAAAACATAGGAACAGAATTAGGCCATTTGGTCCATTGAATCTGCTCCACAATTCAATCATGGCTGATCCTTTTCCCCCTCTTAAGTCCCACTCCCCAGCGTTCTCTCCATAACCTTTGATGCCATGACCAATTTTTGCCTTTAAATACACCCAACAACCTGGCCTCCAGAGCAGCCTGTGGTAACAAATTCCACAAATTCACCACCCTCTGGCTAAAGAAATTTTTCCACATCTCCGTTTTAAATGGATGCCCCTCTGTCCTGAGGCTGTGCGCTCTTGTCCTAGACTCCCCCACCATGGGAAACATCCTTTCCATATCTATTCCATCTGGTCTTTCAACATTGAAAAGGTTTCATTGAGATCGCTTTCATCTTTTAAATTCCAGCGAGTACAGGCTCAGAGCCGTCAAATGGTCCTCATATGTTAACGCTTTCATTCCCTGAATCATGCTTGTTAACCTCCTTGGAACCCTGTCCTATGCCAGAGCATTTTTTCTTAGATATGGAGCCGAAAACTGTTCACAATACTCAAGGTATGGCCTCAGCATCACATCCCTACTCTTATGGTCCAGGCCTCTTGAAATAAATGCTAACATTGCATTTGTCTCCCTCACCACCGACTCAACCTGCAAGTTAACCTTTAGGCTGTTCTGCGGAAGGACTCCAAAGTCCCTTTGCATCTCAGATTTTTGGATTTTCTCCTCATAGAAAATAGTCTGCACATTTATTTCTTCTACCAAAGTACACGATCATGCATTTTCCAATATTGTGTTTCATTTGCTACTTTCTTGCCCATTCTCCTGATCTGTCCAAGTCATTCTGCAGCTTTCCTGTTTCCTCAATACTACCCATCCCTCCACAATCTTTGCATCATCTGCAAACTTGGCAACAAAGCCATCTATTCCATCATCTAAATCATTGATATACAGAACACTACTAGTCACTGGCAGCCAACCAGAAAAGGATCCTTAATGTTCTAACCAATGCTACTAACTTTCCTGTAATTCCATGAGCTCTTAACTTGGTAAGCAGCGTCATGTGTGGCACCTTGTCAAAGTACAAATATACAACATCCACTGCATCCTCTTTCTCTATCCTACTTGTAATCTCCTCAAAGAATTCCAACAGGTTTGTCAGGTAAGATTTTGCCTTGCTATCTTGTCCTGTGTCACCAAGTATTCCATAACCTCATCCTTAACAATTGACTGAATATTCTTCCCAACCACTGAGGTCAGGCTAACTGGTCTATAATTTCCTTTCTGCTGCCTTCCTCCTTTCTTAAAGAGTGGAGTGACATTTGCAATTTTCCAGTCCTCTGGAACCATGCCAGGGTCTAATGATTTTTGAAATATCACTACGAATGCCTCCACAATCTCTACTGCTATCTCTTTCAGAATCCTAGGATGCAGTTCATCTGGCCTGTGTGACTTGTGTACCTTTAGGACTTCCAGCTTTTCGAGCACCTTCTCCATTGTAATAGTAACTGCACTCACTTCTCTTCCCTCACACCCTTCAACACCTGGCACACTGCTAGTGTCTTCCACAGTGAAGACTGATGCAAAATATTCATTTAGCTCCTTGGCCGTGATCTCCTCATTTTTATCATGGATATCCAGTCCCCATACACTTCTGTCCATATCAAGAAGCCTTTAGGACTCTCTGCTTCTTTCTCGACAATAGATCCAACCAGTACTCCTCCACCACCACCCTCCTCCGTCTGTAGGAACTGGTCCTCCTAATCAATAATTTCTCTTTATCTCCTCCCACTTTCACAAAACTCAAGGTGTTGCCATGATAGATATTTGCTTCCTGAGCCAGGGGGCTTCTTCTTTTTTCCAAGCTCAGCTTTCTAAATATAGCAGCTGACACTTCTAGATATCAACTCATTGTATTTGAAGAAGATAAACTTCCAACCAATATTCTTCTTTAGGTTCTTTTCATAAACGGAAGCCAATCTTCAGTTTTGAATGTATGATTCAAAAGGCCACTAATCATAGGAGCAGAATTAAGGTTAGTTAGCCTGTCAGGTCAGTTCCACCATCCATCATAACTGATGTATTATCTCTCAATGCCATTCTCCTGCCTTCTCCCTGTAACCTTTGGCACCCTAACTAATCAAGAACCTATCAACTTTCACTTTAAATATTCTCAATGACTTGGCCTCCACAACAGTCCATGGCAATGAATTCCACTCTACTGCTAAAGAAATTACTCCTCATCTCTGTTCTAAATGTACATCCCTCTATTCTGAGGCTGCACCTTCTGGTCCTCGACTCACCCACTATTTTCTCCACATCCACTCTATCTAGCCTTTCGATGTTCAATATGTTTCATTGGGATTTCCACTATTTTGGATGGCTCTAAGTGTGTACAGGCGCAGAGTCATCCATTCACTCTTCATATGTTAATCCTTTCATTCACAAAATCATTCTTGTGAACCTCCTCTGGGCCTTCTCCAATGCCAACACATCTTTTCTTAGATTATGGGCCCCAAAACTGCTCACAATACTCCAAATGCAGTCTGACCAATGCCCTATAAAGCCTCAGAATTACATACTTGCTCTTGCATTCTAATTATTTTAAAAAGAATGCTAACATTGTATTTGCCTTCCTTACCACTGACTCAGTCTGCAAGTTAACCTTGGGGGGTGAACCCACAGGTCAAATAGTGGTATTGGCAGATACATTTCCCATGGTGGATAAACAGTGAAGTGAACAAGTTTTGAAGAGTAGGTGGCTACAGTATAATTTCCCTTTCATGAAAGTGCCCATAGCTATCTATCTTGGATAGGGCTTAAGATCTTTGCTTAAGTTTAGAACTTCACTGCAGCAAACCAGATATCATCACACCACATGGGCCCCAGTTATGCTTTTTTTTGTTGACTATGGGGAACAGTTCATGTTCCAAGCCATTCCTGTGCCACATTAACAACTGCATTAGTGCTGATTCATTCACTCATGCTAAGCTTGTCATTTTCATTAACTTTACCTTCAACTTCCACCCTGCCCTTAAATTCACATTTCTGATCCCTTTCTCCTTCTCAATCTCTCTGTCTCTATCTCTGGGGACAAGCTGTCTACCAATATCTTATATAAACCTAACATCTCCTACAGCTATCTTGACTATATCTCTTCCCACTCTGTCTCCTGTATAAATGCCATTTCCTTTTCTCAGTTCCTTCATCTCCACTGCATCTGTTCCCAGGATGAGGCTTTCCTTTCCAGAACATTAGAGTGTCATAAGGTGGGCATTGATGGTGCACGCAAAAGCAGACACAGACACTGAAGTACTAGGAACAGGACAAGGTTTATCAAGAAAGCAAGGGGAGTCAGGAAGAAACGACGCTGGACATTGCCACCCAGGCCCTGGACGAGACCAGGATTCAGGACCAGGGCTAGGACTAAGACTAGGAAAGTGGGACCAGGACAAGGAACTTGGAACTAGGAGCCTGGACTAGGACTCCGAGCCAGAGACTGGACAGGGACCCGGAACCTGGGTCTTGACTTGGGCTCAGACCCTGGATCTAGGCGAGAACGAGACGTGGCTACAGGACTGGACGTGGCTAGGCTACAGGATTGACGTGGAATTCCTGCACAGGGCGAGGCACATGGACAGGACGAGATAACAAAAGCCATGACTTGGACAGGACAAGGTTCTTGGACAGGATGAGGTTCTTGGATGTGGCTTGGACAGGACGAGAGACTCCTGGACACAATGAGGGAACTCCAGCGCTGGATTAGGCTCTTGGACTAGTTTTGGCTCGGCTCTTGGCTACGGGGCCGGGACTCCTCCTTGGTGCGCAGGGCCGGGATGACTGCTGAGGATACTTGCCAAGGTAAACTGCTGAGGATTCGGTTGGGGACGATCCAGCACAGGACGAGGAATCTCCAGCACCGGGCTGGGCAGGGCACACAGACTGGAAGACGCCCCAGAACTGGATGAGGACACGAAGCTCAGACTTGGACAGGGAACACAGTACTCCAGGACAGAGCTTGGACAAGGTCTTGGTTGGAACTAGAAACCTGGGTCTTGACTCGGAACCAGAACCCGGGTCTAGGCTAGGACAAGATGTGTCTACGGGACAGGACGAGACACATGGACAGGATGAGAACGCAAAGCCTTGACTAGGTCTTGGGGGAACTGGAAATACAGAGCCTTGGCTTGGGCAAGACGCAGAACTGTAGGTGTAGGTTGCAGGCAAGGCTTCAGGCGTAGATGGCAGTTGAAGGTTTCAGGCAGGAAGGGAACAGTCCAACAGAGAATCTTTGGTTTGCAGAGGTATTTATGTGCCAGCCCAAAACGAGAATCATGTGCCCCAATTAAGGCACCCAATGGAATAAGGGAAAACAGGAAAATCCAGAATAAGGATCGATGAACCTGACCGTGAACCAGCATGCAGATTTCACAGACTGGACCAAGACATAGAGGTATTCTCATCCCATCTTCCCACCACCTTAACAGGACAGAGTTCCTCTTGTTCTCAGCTACCACTCCATGAGCCTTCACATCCAGCACATCATTCTTTTCAGCTTCAGCCACCTTCAATGGGATCCCACCACCAAACACATCTTTGCCTCCCACCCCCCAACTCTCCGCTTTCTGCAGGGATCACTTCCTCCGTGATCTCCTTGTCCACGTCCCTCCCTACGAATCTCTTTCCTGGCACTTATCCCTGCAAGTGGAAGAAGTACTACACTTGCCCATTCACCTACTCTCTCACCTCCATTCAGGGCTTCGGTCCTTCTAAGCGAGGGAAAACGTCACCTGTGAACCTGTTGGGGTCACCTATTGTATCCGGTGCTCCTGATGCAGGCTCCTCTACATTGGTGAGAACCAATGTAGATTGGAGACCGCTTTGTCAAATGCCTTCACCCCATCCACAAAAAGCAGGTTTTCTCCATGGCCAACCATTTTAATTGCAATTCCCATTCCAACGCATCGGTCCATAATCTCCTCCATCACAACCTGCTAAACATAAGAGAGTACGGATCTAGTCTACACAATCTCCTCTAGGGCAAAACTGCCAGCCCTGAAATCAGTTTTCACTGAACTCCCTTTATTACAGGTATATCTATTTATAGATAAGGATACCAAAATTGTATATAATACCTCATGTGTAGTTTTACCAATGCACTATAGATTTTCAGTAAGTCATCTTTAATCCTATACTCAAATCCTGTTTTGGTATGGACCAGCATACTATTTGCCTTCACAGAGGGTTTCAAGTGGTTGTTTTGCCCACTCAGGCTCAGTGATCTTTTTTTGTTGACTTCTTTTGTTTGATTTTAATAGAGCAGCTGACTTTTACAATCACATAGTGCCAATTTATTTATAAATGTATTGGTACATTTTGTAGGTGTTAACACAAGCTGATGGGTGTTTGAGTGTTGGAAAAGTGGTTTCATTCATTACAATAGAGAGAAATAGCTACAGAGAGCTAAGGAAATATTAAGTATTTTAGATTTCTATTTACTTTGTATTTCTAATTAATTGACTTTATTTCAACCAAAAGCTAACACATGTCAATGCTGGAAATCTGAAATAAAACCAGAAAATGCTGGAAATACTCAATTGGACAAGCAGCATTTTTGGAGAGAGAAACTTGATGTTTCAGGTCAATTACTTACCATCATTTCTACCTAAGGAGCTGAAGCAGGAGTAGGTCATTTGGTCCCTGGTTCAGTGCTTAGTAAAATCATGACTGATCTGATTGCTTTCCAGCACAAAGCCCGTATCCCTTGATGTCATAACTATCTATATATCTGTTTTGTATATACTCAACTACTGATCTTTCGCAGCACTCTTGGAGCTTATTAAGAATTCCAGAGATGCTCCACTCACTAGGTGATAGAAGTTTTTTATAATGCTACCCTGAATGAGAAGCCCCTTACTTTGAGAATATGACCCCTGATTATTGAACCATAAACTCTGCATAAATTTCCTATCAAGCTCTCAAGACCCTTAATAATTCTGTATGTTTAGGTACAGTTCTTTTAAACTCTGGAGTGTATAGACCCAGTCCTCTTATTTCTTCTTCATATGACAAATTCACCAGGCAGAGTAATTTATCTGATGACCATTTGCTACACTCCTGTTGCAAAAATATCCCTCCTTAGGGACTCCAGTTTGAACATGATTTTCTCGTGCAGTCTTGCCAGGGCTGTATGCACACAGCTCATGAACTCCCTTCCATGCACTCTAGCTGCCCTTCCCACTGTCTCAGTAAAGCATCCAACATAATCAAAGACCCCTTCTACCACACATATTTTCTCTTCTGCCCAGCCCTACCATTGAGCAGTAAATACAGAAGCCTGAAAGCTCATACCACCAGGCTCAAGGGCAGTTTCTATCCCACAATTATAAGGCTATTGAATGGATCTCTTGGAGATAAGATAGACTCTTGACCTCACAATCTATCTCATCGTGACTTTGTATCTTATTGTCTGCCTACATTGTACTTCGTAATTGTAACACTTTATCCTGCATTCCGTTATTGCTTTTCCCTTGTATTACCTCAATGTACTGATGTTATTAAATGATTTGTATGATGGGATGCAAAACAAAGTTTTTCACAGTATTTGGGTATGTGTGACAATAATAAACTAACTTACAATGTAATTGGGACAATACCACTCTACTCTTATACTCAGATCCTCTTGCAGTAAAGGCCAATGTACCATTTTCCATTTGCTGAACTTTCATGCTTCCTTACTACCTTACTAGAAGGGGACTATACCACCAACTGTCTATGCTCTCTCATAGAACAATCCCATTGCTCATTCTTTTTCTTTGTAACCCATTCTCTTCACAGCTCCATCAACTTCCCCAGGTTATACCTCTCACTCACACCAGTGATGGGTTAGACTGACCAATTACCCTACTAATTTGGACATCTTTAAGATCTGTGAGAAAACCAGAGCACCCAGAGGAAACATATGCAGTCAGAGGGAGCATGTGCAAACTCCACAAGACAGCGACCCAGTATTCCACTTGGATTTAGAACTATGATGCAACATCTTTGCTAGTTGTGTCACTCTGCTGCCTTTCATGTGATCTGTGTACAATACCACCCATTGCTCTCTGAACAATAATATATTTCATACCATACTTTTAAAAAATATCTTTGTATTTTTTTTCAGGCAAGGTGATAGCCACACATTTATAACAGGGCACTTGAAAAACATTGTAAACATTTTCTCATTTATTGATGTCAGTCTAACTGGTCTGTTGTTTCCTGTTTTCTCTCTCCTCTCTGAAATAATGGGGTTACATTTGCTAATATTCTATCAATGGAACTGCTCCAGAATCTTTGGAAGGTTGGGAGATAGTAACAAATGTGTACACTAACTCTGTAGCTACCACCTTCAAAACAGAAGGTCCAGATGTAGGTAATCATCTGATGCAGTTCATTAGATCCTGTGGATTTATTACCTTACGTTCCATTAACGTCTCCAGCTCTATTTTTTTTTTGCAAATGATTATTTGTTCCAGCTCCTCACTTTCTCCAGTACATTAATTTATCATTTCTGGAAGGCTTACTGTATTTTCTTCCATAAAGACAGGGGCTAAATAGTTCCTTCATTTATTTGGCTTTTCTTTCTTTTATATAATCTCTCTTGTATCAGTCAGTAAAGAGTACATGTTAACTGTAGTGATAGTTATAGCATTATTCCTAGGCCACACAGTTAGCCACTCCCACACAGGAGGAATTCACATCCTGTTCAAGCAGGGTTATCAAAGTTCAGTTGAATATCCTGCATGCAAGTGTCCTAGTATGCTCTGCACTGTCTCTCAATACAAACACAACATGATGTCAGAAGTGATTTATTGTCGATGAATTGGTGTTACAGACCAAGTGAGATATTCAACAAGAATGAATTTACAGTAAGACTGTTCTTGTTCGCATTTATCAATGAAAAATATCCAGTGACGTACCAACTTAGACTGCCTATGCTAGATTGCTAACGATATGCACCATGAGGCATGAGCTGAGAAAATGCCAGGGTTGCTAGGCAATGCCTTCACGCTTCACCGAAAAGTAGATACATTGTATCTCTGGGCCACTAGCCGGCGGAATGAGACAGAGACATAGACACAGCAAAAAGGTTAGTCAAATTCTCAGGGAGAGAAAAGAAGACTTCTGTAGTCCAAACAAATAAAATAAGAAATAAACAAGCAAACAGGAAAATGGAGCAAATGCCTGCAATACCTACATCTATTTACCTAATAAAGCCCCTTCCCCGAGACATTTGATTTCTTTAAACCAGGAGACTTTGAGAGATAGTTCAGACACTATGAGATATTCAGGGTTGTGAGCAATCTCACTCAGACTTCAGAAGAGCATCAAGTAAGTACACTGATATACTGCATAGGTGACAAAACAGATGTCATCTCCGGTGGATTAGGACTGACAGATGCTCAGAAAGAGGATTACAAAACTGTGCAGACAAATTCAGGGAATATTTCAAAGGAAAGAAAAATGTAATATATGAGCGGGCAAAGTTCAACAGCAGAAAACAGGAACCAGATAAAAATGTAAATGACTTTATAACAGCCTTGTATGCCCTGTCAGGCAGCAGTACATATGGAAATCTGAGAGATGAGCTCAGTAGAGACAGGATTGTTGTGGGGCTACTAGACACCAAATTGTCAGAGAGACTTCAGTTGCAGGCAAATCTCACACTAAAAAAAACTACTACTATGGTCAGATGGAATGAAAATGTTTGTCAGCAACAAACAGAACACAGGCACGAAAAGTATGCAGAGGTAAAGCTAGAAACTACAAAAAAAAGGGTACAAACAAGGTGCAGTCAGGAGCGGGAGAAGTTTATTCTGTCCTCTGTTGAGCAGGCATACGGTATGCTGAGTGGAGCAAAGTTCTTCACCAAACTAGATGCAAACTTAGGGTTCTGGCAGATCTGTTTAGCTCACAACCTTTATAACTGTCATGGTCCCTTCTGGCACCTACCTATCTTCCTCAGGAAACACAAAGTACACTGCAGATGCTGTGGTCAAATCAAGACGTATAAAAAAGCTGGATGAACTCAGCAGGTTGGGCAGCATCCGTTGAAAGAAGCAGTCAATGTTTCGGGTCGAGACCCTTCGTCAGGACTCAATACAATACAGAGTCCTGATGAAGGGTCTCAACCCGAAACATTGACTGCTTCTTTCAACGGATGCTGCCCAACCTGCTGAGTTCAGACGAAGGGTCTCGACCCGAAACGTTGACTGCTTCTTTCAATGGATGCTGCCCGACCTGCTGAGTTCAGACAAAGGGTCTCGACCCGAAACGTTGACTGCTTCTTTCAATGGATGCTGCCCGACCTGTTGAGTTCATCCAGCTTTTTTGTACTAACTTCCTCAGGAATTGGGCCTTAACCACCTCATTTAGTTCCCAATCATTCCCCAGCTCCAACAACTACAAACACCTGCATCCCATCAACCAAGGCAGTATAAGAATCCGGTGACCACAACTAGAAGATGCCAGTTCGTTGGTCGACTTGTGTATGAGTAACCTCATTCCATGGAACTAAGGACTATCAGTTCTAAGTCTAACCTTGTTCCTGAATTATCTACTAGAACCAAGACTCCGGGCAAAGACCCCCTTGGAACCCTTCCCACGCTCGCTATGATGGCAACGCCTCCCGACTCGGCCTCCGCACCCGTGTTCAGCACTTGGGTTTGTTCCACTGCCACATCCTTGCAACATTCACACCACATTGATGCTATCCCTTTTGGCATCTCATCAGCCCCTGAACTCTTTCAGATGAGAGTGAACCATATTTTGGAGGGGCTGAAAGGAGTAGCCTGCCACATGGATGATGATATACTCATCATTGGAGGCTCAAGTGAACTACATGACAAAAGAGTGGAAACTGAAACAGGCTGGAATCACCATGAACAGAAAGAAAGGTGAATTTGCAAAGTTGGAGGTGAGGTTCTTAGTCCACCAACTGTCCTCAAAAGGAGTGTAACCAAATTCAGACAAACTGGCAGGAGTTTGGAACATGGAACAACCTACAAGTGTATCAGAGATCCATAGTTTCCTTGGCAAGGTAAACCGGCTGGGGAAGTTCATTCCAGAGCTGGCAGAGAAAACAAAGCCAATCCGTAACCTCCTCTCTCTGAGAAAATTTTGGACCTGGGTGGCACCATGGGAGAAGTCTTTCTTATTACTTAAAACAGAGCTTATCTCTCTGTCAACATTGGCATTTTTTGATCTGAACAAAGCAACCAAGGTCTCAGCAGACGTCTCTTCCTTTGGCCTAGGGGGAGTGCTCACGCAATTCTGCAGTGGTGTATGGAGACCGGTGGCATATGCATCAAGATCAGTGACTCCTAGTGAACAACGTTACACACGAATCAAAAAGGAGACACTGGCTCTTGTGTCAGGTTGTGAAAACTTCTGCCACAACTTTATAGGCACTTATATCCTAGTTAAAACAGACCACAAGCCACTTGCCAGCCTCCTCAGCTCGAAACTCTTGGATGACTTACCTCCACATCTGCAAAGATTCAGAATGAGGTTTATATGAAACTGTTATGACACTGAACATGGCCCTGGCAAGTCTCTGTTGAGGATGGCATGCAAAAGTGAATGGACAGAAGCTGATTCTGCCCTCATGGAAAATACCAACATATACTTAGCTCAGGTACATGAAAGCTTTCCTGCATCACAGAGTAAACTGGATGATATTCACACTGAGTTGAAAAATGACCAAATCTACAGCAAGGTCATGCAATACTGTGAGCATGGATGGCCAGCTGTTCCAAAAGAAGCTCACAAACTCAGATCTTACTGGCTTCAAAGTAACACACTCATCATTCTTGGTGGTTTTCTAAAGGGACCCAGACTCATCATTCCTGCTTCTATGCTCACTAAAATTGTCAGTCAAATCCGCCAAGGACAACAAGCCATTGAAAAATGTTGCCTAAGAGCAAGGCAATCCGTGTAGTGACTTGGTCTGAGCACACAGCTGGGAGATTATGTAAAGCGTGCAGAGAACTGCACAAAAATCATGCTGAACCTTTGTCCCACCAAATTCCCAGACTTTCCATGGCAAATTGCAGGCACAGGCGCTTTCCAACTGAAAAAAGACAAATATCTTCTCATTGTGGATTACTACTCATGGAAAGTTGAGCTGTCCAAGCTGTTCACTACATCCTCAGCAGCAGTTATACAGCATCTGAAAGCTGTATTCACTTACCATGAAATACCAGAGACACTTGTGTCATACAACGGTTCACAATTACTGCTCAAAATTCAAAGCCTTTGCTAGGTACTATGAGTTTAAACACCAGTCAAGCAGCCACAGTATCCACAGGCAAATGGAGAAGTGGAAAGAGCAGTACAAACTATTAAGAGTCTTCTACTGAAGACAAAGGACCCCTACAGGGCACTTATCACTCCACACCTCTTGCGAATGTCCATCAGAGCTGTCAATAGGCCAGAGACTGAGAACAAGCCTGCTCATTCTCTTTTCTTCAACATCACTGACCAGATTTAGACAAAGTGGGAAATTGTGAGACAACACAGCGTGAGAAAATGCATGATCTCAGACACAGAGCAAAAGTCAGCCACTCAGGAGTAGTGAAGTGTGTTTGGGTATCAGACCAATTCACCAAAGGAACAATACAAAGACAGTGTGCACCATGATCGTTTAGTGATCAGAACATCACAAGGTGAAATCAGACAGAACAGGTGTGCACTCGTGCGCCTTCAAAGTCCCCAAAAGGTAGAGGAAGAAATAGAGTGGCCTGATACCTATGACAAGGGCTACTTATCCGAGGTGGACACCCCTGTTCGAGAATCTCCATCCACTCCAACACTTCCAGGAACCTATACCAGATCAGATAGTTTATCTGTCCCACCACAGAGATATACTCCATAGCCTAATATCTGAGGGCAAATGACTAAAGAGGCAGAATAATCCTCTCACTTTGCCAGAACGTTAATGTAGTCTACACTGAACTTCATTAGATTTAGTGTTTTTAAAAAGAGTTCCCTCTTGTCCTTACCTACCACCCCTTCAGCCTCTGTATCCAACATATTAACCTCCGCAACTTCCATCATTTCCAAAGGGACCCTACCACTAAGCATTTTTATATCTCCCTCCCCCTCTCTGCTTGCCGCAAGGATTGTTTCCTTTGCAATTCCCTTGTCCATTCAACCCTCCCCACCAATCTCCCTGCAAGTAGCCTATGTACTACACCTGCCCATACACCTCCTCCCTTGCCTCCTTTCAGGGCCCCAAACAGTCCTTCCAGGTGAGGCAACACTTCACCTAAAAATCTGCTGGGGTCATCTATTGTGTCCGGTCCTCCCAATGTGGCCTCCTCTACACTGGTGAGACCTATCATAAATTGGGGGACGGCTTTGTCAAGCACCTCTGCACCATCTGCCACAAGCAGGATTTCCCAGTGGTCATACATTTTAATTTCCATTCCCGCTCCAACATGTCAATCCATGGCCTCCCTCTTGTGGCAAGATGAGGCCATTCCAAGGGTGCAGAAGCAACACCTTATATTCCCTCCAACCTGATAGTATGAATATTGATTTCTCCTTCTGGTGAAGAAAAATTACCTCCCATCCTCACCCCACCTTCCTCTGTTCCTCATACAGAGCTTTTACTTCCTCTCACCTGCCTGTTACTTCCCCTCCTCCTTCTTTCTCCTATTGTCCACTCCCTCTCCTATCAAATTATTTTTTTTCTCCAGCCCTTGACCTTTCCCACCCACCTGGCTTCACCTATCACCTTCAAGCCAGCCTCTTGCCCTTCACCCACCTTTTAATTCAGGCATATCCCCCCCCCTCCCTCCCAGTGCTAAAGAAGGGTCTTGGCCCGAAATGTCAACTCTTTACTCTTTTCCATAGATACTGCCTGACCTATTGAGTTCCTCCAACATTTTGTGTGTGTTAACTTTGTATTTATTTGTATGTATTTGTCCCTCAATAATGAACACAATATTAACTACATCTCATCTTTTACGTAGCTATCTTACTTTTCCTTAACATACTCTTGACTCTATTTTCTCTTTCAATGATAATACCTGCATCTTCTCTCATGGATTTCTTTGAAAGTCATGAATCTGAAACATTAATTCTGACCTCTGTTGCTGGATCGGCTAAGTTACTTTTGGCATTTTCTAGTTTTGTTGCTTTTTAAGTGTGGCACTGTGAACAAGCATGTCAATTATAATGTAACTTAATGGCGATGGCTGATGAAATCCCTTGCTTGTCTTCAAGTGGTATCATGAGGAAATTTACAAGGATGTTGCCGGGTCTGGAGGACCTGAATTCTAAGGAAAGATTAATATATTGACAGATAAATACACAGTAAAATACATTTCTTTTAATGTCAATGGGCTATTAAATCCAATCAAACTTAGTAGAATTCCATCCAAAATGAAAAAAGAACAAGCCCATGTAGTATATTTACAGGAAATTCACTTAAGTGATAATGAGCATAGAAAACTAAAGAGAATTGGCTTCACTAATTTGTTTTTCTCCTCATATAAATCAGGACATAGGAGAGGAGTTGCTATTTTATCTCAAGCAAGCTAAATTTTGAAAATGTATTCGAAATGGGAGATAAGGAGGGCAGATATATTCTGGTAAGGGGGAATATAGACGGAAATTCAGTTACTCTATTGAATATATATGCACCGCCAGGAAGTGATATTAGTTTCTTTCAGAAAATTATTAATATTATGGTAACAGAAACAGAAGGTCTCCTGATATGTGGGGGAGACTTAAATTTACAATTACAACCAAAGTTAGACTCTTCCAATAGAAAAACCTATGAAACAAAATCCTTACATAAGAAAGTTAATACACTTTTTGAGGATGTTGGTCTAATTGATATATGGAGGGACCTTTTCCCCAACAGCAGGGATTACATTCATTGTTCTGCCCCCCATTCTATATATACAAGAATAGACTATTTCTTAACATTTAGAAAAGACAAAGACAAAATAAGCACCTGTGGAATTGGGACAATAGATGTAAGTGACCATGCACCTATATATTTATCTTGTGGCAACCCACTTCCTAGCGCACTCGAACCGGCTCACAAATAGCCAGCGCGCCGGCATAAAGGCCAGTCCCAAAAGGGCACCAAGTCTGCTTCACCAGCAAAGGGAAAAGCCCATGCGCGGGACAGGACTGTGAATACATGCCCCCTACAGCATCCGCGCCCGGGGAGGGCGGGATCAGTAAGGCTTTAAAGCGAGGCCGCGAAGTTCGAATAAAATCTTTTTGTAACTGCAGTTCATTGACTCCGTGTCGTTATTTCAGCGCTGCGTGTAGCACACCGCTACAATTGGTGACCCCGATGTCCCAAACGATATTTGGGCCGAAGATGACCGATGCCGCATCTGTTCATGTAGTTTCGTTGAAACTGCCAAGCTTCTGGATGCTGCGACCTCACCTATAGTTCCAGCAAGCAGAAGCCCAATTCCACGTTCGGCAGATAACCTCGGAGGACACACGTTACTACTACGTGGTGAGCTCCCTCGACCAGGACACAGCGGCCCAGGTTGAGGAGTTCATACAGTCTCCCCCAGCAGACGGCAAATACACGGAATTCAAAGCCCTGCTCATAAGGACTTTCGGACTCTCACGGCGCGAGCGGGCTACCCGCTTACTGCACCTGGATGGTTTGGGGGGCAGACTGCCATCGGCTTTGATGTATGAGATGTTGTCTCTGGCCGGAGGACACAAGCCCTGCCTCATGTTTAAGCAGGCATTCCTGGAGCAGCTGCCTGAGGACATACGCCTGCTGCTGTCTGACGCAGATTTCAGCGACCCCCGGAAGGTGGCAGCCCGGGCGGACTTGCTGTGGAAAGCCAAGAAGGAGAGCGGGGTGTCCGTCGCACAGATCACCAGGCCATGCTCCCAGCAGCAGACCAGACCAGCCCTGGCAGCAGAGCCCACTAGCCCCAAAGGGAGGGGTGAGGAGACCAATGAACAATGGTGCTTCTACCAGCAGCGGTGGAGCGCAGAAGCCCGCCGCTGTTGCCCGCCCTGCAAGTTCCCGGGAAACGCCAGGGCCATCTAAGGTAGATGCAGTCCGCCATTTCCCCCGACCCACCACAATCAAAGGCCTTCAGGAATTTGTGGGTATGGTAAATTTCTACCACCTTCAGCTGCCCGAAACATGCGCCCCCATTCGCCCTGATGTCGGGTCCGGGCAAGGACATTACCTGGGACGAGGAGTCCGCTGCCGCTTTCATTAAAATGAAAGAAGCCTTGGCAAACGCCGAGATGCTAGTGCACCCCAGAATGGACGTTCCGACCGCCCTCACAGTGGACACATCTAACACAGCAGTCGGTGGGGTACTGGAGCAACTCATCAAGGGTCGCTGGCAACCCCTGGCGCTTTTCAGCAAACACCTGCGACCACCCGAGCTCAAATACAGTGCTTTCGACCGGGAGCTGTTGGCGCTATACCTGGCAATCCGGCATTTCAGGTACTTCTTAGAAGGTAGGCCCTTCACCGCGTTCACGGACCACAAACCGCTTACCTTTGCGCTCACAAAGGTGTCCGGTCCCTGGTCGTCCCGTCAGCAGCGCCATCTGTCCTACATCTCTGAATACACAACGGACATCCAGCATGTCTCGGGAAAGGACAATGTCGTGGCGGATGCACTCTCTCGCCCTAACATTCATGCCCTTTCCCAAGGGGTAGACTTTGAGGCACTGGTGGAGGCGCAGCAGGCAGACGAGGAGATCCCTAGTTACAGAACCGCAGTCTCCGGTTTGCAGCTCCAGGACCTCCCAGTAGGCCCAGGTGAGAGGACCCTACTCTGTGACATCACCACCGGCCAACCCCGTCCCGTCGTCCCGGCAGCCTGGCGGCGGCACATTTACAACTCCATTCATAACTTAGCGCACCCCTCCATCAGGACAACCATCCGGATGGTCTCCAACAGGTTTGTTTGGCACGGACTCTGCAAGCCAGTCAGTGAATGGGCCAAAACGTGCATGCACTGCCAGACAGCCAAGGTGCAGCGGCACACCAAAGCTCTGCCGCAGCAGTTCCACCCCACCCACCGGCGTTTCGACCACATTCATGTGGATATCGTGGGCCCCTTGCCAGTGTCACCTCCTCACTATTGTGGACCGATTCACCTGATGGCCAGAGGTGATCCCGCTCACCGACACCACCTCCGAATCTTGCACCCGGGCACTGATCGCCACCTGGGTATCCCGCTTTGGTGTACCGGCCCACATTACCTCCGACAGAGGTGCCCAGTTCACCTCCAGCCTGTGGTCAGCTATGGCCAGCCTTTTGGGGACACAGCTGCACCATACAACTGCCTACCACCCACAGTTGAACGACCTGGTGGAGCGTTTCCACTGTCACCTAAAGTCGACTCTCATGGCCCGCCTGAGAGGATCTAACTGGGTGGACGAGCTTCCCTGGGTCCTGCTCGGCATCCGCACGGCGCCCAAAGACGATCTGCACACCTCGTCGGCTGAGTTGGTGTACGGCGCACCCCGGTCGTCCCCGGGGAGTTCATACCAGCCCCAAGGGGGCACGAGGAAGAACCCGCAGCAGTCCTGGGCAGACTACGCGAGAGGCTTGGCAACCTGGCCCCCATACCCACTTCGCAGCATGGGCAGAACCCGACCTGCGTACCCGAAGACCTGCTGAACTGTAAGTTTGTGTTTGTATGAAGGGGCGGGCATTGGGCACCGCTACAGCGGCCCTACAAGGGGCCGTTTACGGTGATCAGAAACAACGGGTCCACGTTCGTGCTGGACGTTGGGGGGAGAGAGGAGGTTTTCATGGTGGACCGACTCAAACCGGCCCATGTGGACTTGGCGCAACCGGTCGAGTTTCCGGCACCACGGCACAGAGGCCGACCTTCCAAACAGGGTCCGGCCCAGACTGTGGACATTGGGGGGTGTATCGCCGGTTCTGGGGGGGGGGGGGTTATGTGGCGACCCACTTCCTAGCACACTCGAACCGGCTCACAAATAGCCAGCGCGCCGGCATAAAGGCCAGTCCCAAAAGGGCGCCAAGTCTGCTTCACCAGCAAAGGGAAAAGCCCGAGCGCGGGACAGGACTGTGAATACGTGCCCCCTACAGCATCCGCGCCCAGGGAGGGCGGGATCAGGAAGGCTTTAAAGCGAGGCCGCGAAGTTCGAATAAAATCTTTTTGTAACTGCAGTTCATTGACTCCGTGTCGTTATTTCAGCGCTGCGTGTAGCACACCGCTACAATCTGTTGATTTTGACCTACAACCAAAGAATACTGTTTGGCAACTAAATTCAAGTCTACTCAATGATCCCTACTTTAAGGAACAAATTAAAAAAGAAATTGGTCTTTACTTAGAATTCAATGATAATGGAGAGGTTTCACCTCCCATTCTATGGGATACTCTGAAAGCTGTTTTAAGAGGGAAAATTATAGCGATATCTTCATATAAGAAAAAAATAAGGAATAAAACATTAGAGGAATTACAAAATAGGCTGAAGGAACTAGAAAAAATACAAGTTGAATTTGGCACAGGATACATTAGAGGAAATTTTAAAAATTAGGAATGAAATTAATAGTTTGGCTACGCAAGAAATCAGGAAAAAAAATTCTGAAACAAACACATTATGAAAGTGGATCTAAGTCTATGAAAATACTGGCATGGAAACTGAAAAAAAAGATAGCAGAAAATACAATTCATTGCATTAGGAATCCAAGAACAAAAATGATTTAAAAAAAATATGCTAAGTGAAATTCAAGAAGCTTTTGAAGTGTTTTACAAAACTCTATATTCCAAAGTTCCAGGGGGAAGCATAACCCAAATTGACACCTTCCTGAATTCTCTAGAGTTACCCACTTTAAGTGAAGAACAAAATAGAACGATGACTGCTGACATAACTGAAGTTGAACTAAAAGCTGCAATTAGTAGGCTTAAATGAAGCAAGTCACCAGGATCAGATGGGTATATGGCAGAGTGGTACAAAGAATTTAAAAATGAGTTAATTCCTTACTCCCCACACTGAACTGGGCTCTAAAAAAGGCACAAATGCCACCCAGCTGGAAGGAAGCGATTATCTCAGCTATACCGAAAGAAGGCAAGGATAAAATGGAATGTGGGTCATTTAGACCAATATCCGTTCTTAACAGAGATTATAGATTATTAACCTCCATCATAGCCAAATGATTAGAAAAGTTTCTACCCATAATGATACATAACGATCATACAGGTTTTATATAACAATGCCAAACACAAGACAATATATGAAGCACACTTCACATTATGGATTATATACAATCGAAGCAATAGTGATAAGCGTGGACACAGAAAAGGCATTTGATTCGGTTAATTGGAGCTTTCTTTACAGAGTTTTACATAGATTTAGTTTCCATGATACAATTATTAAAGCTATACAGGCACTATATGACAACCCTACTACTAGGATTAGAATCAATGGATATTTATCAAATAGTCTTACCCTAGAAAGGGGCACGAGACAGGGTTGTGCATGGTCATCGCTACTCTTCGCATTATATCTGGAACAATTAGCTCAATACATCGGACAAAATGAAGATATCAGGGGAATTACTATTAAAGGTACAGAACATAAATCGGCTTTTTATGCAGAAGACAATTTGATCGATCTAGGGCAACCAACATACTCTTTACCTAAATTGATGCAATCCTTTGAACAACATGGTCAATTATCAGGATACAAAATCAACATAGGTAAAACCCGATTACTTTCATATAACTATAGCCCATCAAGAGAAATTGAAAGTAGATATTCCTGGGCATGGCAAACAGAGTCTTTCAAATATTTGGGCATCATTATGCCAAAAGATTTGGCAAAATTATCAGAATGCAATTATCAGCCTATATATAAAAAATTAAGGAAGATATAACAAAGTGGAACCTAATTCATTTTTTTAGTCTCAGGTCAAGGATTGAATCTGTTAAAATGAATATACTGCCCAGGCTATTATATCTCTTTCAGACCCTACCAACAGAGATTAATCAAAATCAATTCAATGAATGGAACAAAATGTTATCAAGATATATTTGGCAAGGTAAAAGGCCTAGAGTTCATCTCAAAACTTTGCAATTAGCCAAGGAAAAGGGGGGATGGGGCCTACCTTCTCTTAGAGATTATTATTTTGCAGCACATTTGAGAGCTGTGATATGCTGGTGCAACCATTCATATGACGCTCAATGGAAAAACATTGAGGAGCAGGTACTTCCCATCCCCATACAGGCAATCTTGGCTGATAACAACCTACAAAAGTGCATAAATACTATTGATAACCCATGGGTGAAATGGACTCTTAAAATATGGAAAACTATTATAAAAGAATATAAACTCGAGGGAGATATTGCAATTCTTAAATGGTGTGCATATGACTCGGATTTTACGCCGAATAAACTGGATGCTAGATTTAAGGACTGGACAGTGTTACGTTCCCAGTAACCGGGTGACTTACCAGCAAAGATAGAGAGGTCCGCTGAAGTCTGATGGTACTATTTTCAAACATTTTTTATTTATAAAGGGGCACAAACGTATGGTTAATACAAAACATTCAGATCATATACGTCATCAAAACTCAATCCAAAGCACAGGTATAGTAATAATCAATCAGAAATAAGCTCTATCGTTGTCTAGGGGATAATACTGAGTCCAATGGAATATAAGAGTCACTCAAAATCTGCAGGCTTTCCTGTTTTGGGAACCGCTGGCATTTCACGTGTTGGAGAGAGAGATTGGTGAGAAAGAAGGAACACTTGCCCGTCGTCTTTGCGAAGCAAATCCCTGTTGTTAGTTAAAACGGTTTTCCTTTGGTTTCAGCCACAGACTCCCGATCCGGAATCTAACGCACGTGGCTTCCTTCAAAATGGCTTCCCGCTCCGACGGGAAGCGCTATCATGTCTTCCTAGTGTCTCCTTGGTGCGTCTGAGGCCCCGCCTCGGCAGCCCACCTTTTATCTGGACTGGCAGGGTTGTAGATGTCAATCAGGGTGGGGGTGAGGCAATCTTTCCCCCATCACCCAGCCCACGTTGCCCTGAGGGTTTGCACGTAGTCCAGTCCCTTATTCCACAAAGGTGTCTCCCAAGACAATGGCCATGTCCGTGGCTTTTGTCTGGCTGAGAGGCCAGACCACATTCCAAACCGTAAGGCTGCTCTCTCTCTCTTGTGATTCTCACAAAGGATGGGGCTGGGGTCATAACAACAGCTAAAGGAATAACAGTTCTTTGCAATATAATGAAAGAAGGAACATTGTTCAATTTTGAAATGCTTAAAGAGAAACACTTATTAGAAAAACAAGACTTTTATCGGTGTTTACAGATGCGACAATATGTTAATAGGACGATTAAAAATGTAACCAAGGCAAGTACGTGTTTGATAGAGCTATTTAGAAAAGCATATAATTCAGATAATGGTAGTAGAATCATTTCAAGCGTGTATAAGGGTTTGTCAAATATTAAAACACATTCGACTTCATACATTAAAACAAAATGGGAGAAGGAAGGAGGGATAATTATATCTGAGGAAGAATGGACAATAATTTGGAGCTATCAATGGAAGTGTACCAGTTCACAGAAATGGAGGGAGTTCGGATGGTAAAACTTGATAAGATATTTTATTACACCCTCTCAGAAATCCGATTATGATAGTAATCTCCCTGTTTGCTGGAGAAATTGTGGAGATCAAAATGCAAACCATTATCATATTTTCTGGGAATGCCCCATTATCAAAGACTATTGGAGTGGGATACACAATGCCCTACAAGACATCTTTAAATATGAAATACCCTTAGAAAGTAAGACCATATATTTTGGATATATACCTCAAGAATGGTTGAAAAGAGATAAATATTTAATGAATATACTGTTGGTGGCTGGTAAAAAGACTCTTACTAGGAAATGGTTATCACAGGAGAGCCCAACCTTAAATTCATGGATGGAAATTACAATGGACATTTACAAAATGGAGAAGTTGGAACAATTTGATTCATACTGGGAAAAATGGTTTCACTACATAACACCTCATATGCCTGATTTTATTCTCACAAATCAATGAATATGTTGTAGAACAAAGATCACTCCCTACTTGAACATAGTTTTCTCCTTTTGCTTGTTCTTTTTTTCCTCTCTTTTCTATAAGTGTATACCTCTGATAAATATTATGTGGAGATTTGTAGCATATATGACTATATGATATATATGTACAATATCTGAAATACATCTTATGGAAATGTTAGTTTGATGATGAACTTCAATATAAAATAAATTACAAAAAAAAGAAAGATTAAATAGGTTACGACTTTATTCCTTAGAATGTAGAAGATTGAGAGGACATTCGATAGAGGTATTCAAAATTATGAGGGGTTTAGATGGGGTAAATGCAAGCAGTCTTTTTTCATGAGGTTGGGTGGGACAACAATCAGAGGTCATGAGTTAAGGGTGAAAGGTTTAAGGGGAACATGAGGGGAACTTCTTCACTCAGAGGGTTGAGAGAGTGTGAAAAGAGCTGCCAGCATGAGTGGTGCATGTGAGCTCGATATCAATGTTTAAGAGAAGTTTGGATAGGTACATGGAAGTAGGGGTATTAAGGGCTATGGTCTTGGTGCAGGTCGATGGGAGTAGGCAGATTAAATGGTTTTTGCATGGACTAGATGGGCAAAAAGGCCTGTTTCTGTGCTGTACTTCTCTATGAGACATTTTATGTTCACCAGAGAGGGGATATGGTTGCTTGTTTAACGTCTCTATTGGATCAGTGGCGAAAGAGGAATGACATTTTGTAGAAGCATTTAAAAATAATGAGAGACATGGAAGAGGTAGATTGTAACTGCCTTTTTCTCAGGGTAAGGAAGTCCTAAGCTAGGGGTTTAAGGTGAGAGGGAAAACATTTAAAAGGGAACTGAGAGGCAACTTTTTCATACAGAGAGTGGTGAGTATATGGAATCAGATACCAGAGGAAGTGGTTGAGGCCGGTGCATTAGTATCATTTAAGAAACGCTTGGATAGATACGTGCAGGGGCAGGGCTCAGAGGGATATAGGCCAAAAACAGGAAATTAGGACTATCTAGAAGGCACCATAATCAGCAAGGACTGGTTGGACTGAAGGGCTTGTATCTGTGCTGTATTGCTCTATGGTTCTGTGACTCAATGTAAACGGGCTTCTCCACAACAATCAGCACAGTACCCAGGTGCCAACCTGCCTTATGTGCTCAAGTCCCTAGAGGTGAGCTCCATTGAAAACTTTCTGACTCAGAGACAAATGAGCTACTACTGAGCCAATAACGACACTGCTGAAAGGGCAGGGCAATCAGACTGCTCAGGCCTTTCAATTGGCTCTCCATATCTCTCATTCACTCTGTGACATGTTCCCAACATTGCTAATCACTGATATACATTTTGTTTTCATTTTTGTTGATTATTAAAGGTGTTGTTAGGAAGGGTGAGGACCATTCCACCACGTGAGGTCAAGGATAAGACTGATATCAAACCTACAGCAAAATTTGATTGTCACATATCCCAAATTCCACCCAGCTTGAAGGATCCAATTAATATTCAAGCTATCAACTCTGCGGTGAGTAATCTTTTGAAGAATGATTACTGAAGGGGTGGATTTTGTAGACTGGCTTATCCACATTTGCCCCATGTACAAAATGTACCTCGTTGTCCTAATGTACAAAGTGCAACATCAAGATGATTACTAGCTTGGGCCCAGACAATATAACCAATGACATAATTTGCATATCCAGTCAACAGCATTGTTAGATAAATTTGAACAGAGATGTTAGGAGTAGGAGTAGACCACTGTTGTTAAACTAGCTGGTCTGTAGATTCCTGCTTTCTTCCATCTTTAAAGAATGAAGTGATGTCACAGACAGGAGAAAATCTGCAGATGCTGAAAATCCAAGCAATGCACTTAAAATGCTGGAGGAATTCAGCAGGCCAAACAGCATCTATGGAAAAGAGTAAACAGTCGATATTTCAAGTCAAGACCCTTCGTAGATATGAAAAACCAATTGAAGGGTCTCGGCCTGAAACGTCAACTGTTTACTCTTTCCCATAGATGCTACCTGGCCTGCTGAGTTCCTCCAGTATTCTGAATGAAGTGATGTGTATCTTTTTTCAAATGATGAACAACTCTCCTGAATTTAGGGAACCATTACCCTAATTGTTTGCCATTACCTTCCTTGTCCTTTTGTGTACAATATTTAGGTTTACTTGTACGAGTTCAATGAATTGTGTGAAACGATGGAATATCCAAGGCATTGCTTGCCTTACGCTCTTGTTACAGTGAGATTCGTGGGTCAAGACATGATATCTGCTGAGGTGCCTTACAGGCACAGATCTGCTGCAATGCCTGGTAAGAAAAACAGGGGTCCAGCAGGCCTCTACCTCTATCATAAGTTTCATTATTATATTGGAATCCTTTTGGTGATCTATATAGTTAACAAAGAAATTCATTTAGCTGGATACGGGTCATTTCCAGATTTTGGCAACAGTTCTGTTCGTGTTTCAAATCAAATATGTGCCTGCAAACTGACTTCCACCCAACAAAAGATGTCTGCAGCTCCCTCAGCCAGCAAATTCAGCCCATTTGTGTCTCATATATAGCTTATATGTTGCTTGTATGTAAAAACTGTACATCAATTGGGCATTCATAAACTGGAGAGGACCTGCGTAGAGAAATGGTTTTCTCTAATTGAGAGTTCATAATAAAGAATTATTTATGCCAAGCGGTTAAGGCATTGGTCTAGTGATCTGAAGGTCACTAGTTCGAGCCTCAGCTAAGGCAGAGTGTTGTGATCTTTAGCAAGGCACATAACCACACATTGCTCTGCGATGACACCGGTGCCAAGCTGTATTGGCCCTTGCCCTTCCCTTGGACAACATCGATGGCATGGAGAGGGGAGACTTGCAGCATGGGCAACTGCCGGTCTCCCATACAACCCTGCCCAGGCCTGCGCCCTGGAAACTTTCCAAGGTGCAAATCCATGGTCGCTCGAGACTAACGGATGCCTATTGTAATAAAGAATCAAAAAGTTAATATTGTTATGTTTTGTAACTCCAGAAATTAATTGAAAGAAAAAACACAAGAACGAGGATTCTTGCCTACTTAGATTTCCTTTCTTTTTTTTTTCATGAGGCACTCACATATGACGTGGTGGTGTAATGATGTATGCCATTCATGTACTTCTTACATATAACCCATATTGAATCATAGAAACAAACAAGGAATGCTTAATCAAATGATATATTTACAATATTACTCAAATATTACTGAATATTAAATACTACAAAGATCACCACATAAATTTTCTAAATTCAATGGAGTGGGAAACCATAAATTTAACCTTTCATGGGCTATTGTAGTGCTATCAAAAGCAATGTATGTTGGTTCCCAGTTGGCTGCTCCACCACTGTTATTTACAACAACTGGTCATATGGCAAAGGTGGAAAAATATTTTTAAATGAGCTTTGGAATAGAGCCCGGTCATTCAGGATTCAAAACCAAAGTGAAGATTCTTCCTGCTGAAGATTGTAGATTCTGAGAATAATATCCAGACTAAGGAAAAAGATTTTTCTTGGGTATCAAGAGATACGGATTACTGACAAGTAAAAGGAGATGAGTCATTGAGAGATACAGCATAAAAGTAGGTTCTTTAGCCTATCAAACACCTATTTTTTACATGAATCCTATCCTATTCCATTTTAGTTTCCTCTCCCCACGTCCCTCCCCCCAAGGATTTTACCACTCATCTACACTGTAGGATCATTTGCAGCAGGCAGCTGATGTACCGACCTCTTTATTTTTATGATCTGGGAGGAAAAGGGAAGTCCATGCAGTCACAGACAGAACATGCAAACTCCACACAGACAGCTAGAGTTAGGATTGAACTCGAGGTGCTGGAGCTATGAGGCAGCAGCTTTGTCACCTACACCACGAGGTCTCTCTTACAGATCAGCTATGAACTATTTGACTGAGTAACTTTCTATTATCCTATTTTCCTCCATTATAAATGGGCTTAGGTAGCTAAGTTTTCAGGAATACCATGGCCATGATCACAGACCTACAATTTTAGGTGGCCCCAACTTTCATCGTAGAGTTAGATGGGTCACTGAAGTTAATGGACAATACTGTTTAGATGTCTCCCTCTGGCTGGGAAGGTTTCTTCCAGCCTTTCTCCCCTCCCACCATCCTCTTTCCTAGTGTCATTGATCTCTGGGTCTGTCAATACCGATCACTCAGTGATGTGGAGTTCTCTCCGCAATCAAGGAATGTTTGCAGGCCATCCTGGTCAACTGATGCTGTGGCCTCAATTTAACCTGTACTCCTCCGAAGCCTCCACGAACATGTGGCTGATGTTGACTAGTCAGCATCAGGAGGATAAACCCCTCCAAATTATACCTCCCCCAAAGCAGAGCACTGACAGCAACCATGTTATCCTCGTCTCTGGGAATACATGGGTCAGTATTATTGTAATAATAAGACCAGATGACAGGAATAGATTGTTAAGAGGAAACACGGCAAGTCAGGCAGGTTTAACAATTAAAAGAACAATTTTAATCATATCTGTTTATAAATATCTAAAGACGCTTTACTGCTTCCCACCATCTCACTATCTTCACCACTTAATTAATTTAGAATGGGTTGCAAAGTTCTCAACATCTACCTCACAGGACCTGTTTTCACACAGTGCCTGGGCTTTTATACTGACAAGGCTTTTATCTCCTGGTGACACTAGTGCTGACCTTTCAGAACAGCATAGGGTTAACTGGAGGTTGGGGAGTTAGGGGAACTTACCTAATTCAGACTGTAAGTAGCACACCGGAAGTGCCACACAGTTGCCTTTCCTGTGAGACTCTGTGCGAGGGGAGGAGAAGGTGCAGGCTTTTAAAACCAACAGGTTTTCTCTTTGTGGTGACTGGGGCAATAGGGGCACTGGGAGGTGGGACTGCAGAAAGTAAATACATTTTAAAAAGTACCTTTATCCTTTGGGTATCCAGATCACAGTTCATGGCTGAAGCAAATATCCCTCCTCCAAGCCCTCAAGTGATAGTTGTTATCCTCCAGGTTTTCTGCCTCTTCTTGATACTCCAGTCTTTAAAGACTAGCCAGTAGCTGGAGCTGCTGTCCCCATGGTGTAGAATCCCCATCTCACCTTTTCACTGGCTTTATTTCCAAATGGGATGAGTCATAGATTTACACCACTTAAGCCTGACTTATCCATGCCAACCAGGTTGTCTAAATGAGCCAGTCCCATTTGCCATAATTTGACCCATATACCTCTAACCCTTTCCTGTCCAGATGTCTTTTAGATGTCATAATTATACCTGTCTCTACCAAGTATTTTTGTTAGATTATTCCATATACTCACTACTGTCTATGTGGAAAAAGATGCCTTTCAGGTCCGTTTTAATTTTTTTCCATCGTATTTAAGTTTATGCCCTCAAGTTTTGGATATTCCTACTCTGAAGAAAAGACTATGACCCTATCTATGCCACTCAAACCTCAATAATGTCATCCCTCAGTCTCCTAACACAAGGGAAAGAAGTCTCAGTCTACCCATTCTCTCCTTAAAACCCATGGAAAAGTAATGGTCAAAATGACACTTAATTTCCCCCACCCCTTCCCTATCTAGCTAAACAATCCCTGAAGTAAACCTTGGAATGAGCTATAGTCCAGGTGAATCAGAATCAGGTTATCAAGATTTTCAGATTTAGATAAACAAGAGAGATCCAGGTAACCAAATAATTTGGTACTGTTGAAAGCAAAAATTATTTTAAGATACTGTTGGCCCTTAGGGTGAAAATATTCAAACTAACATTTAGTTTATTGTCCTTTCATTCCATCCATAAACTCAACAGAATTGCCCAGATTGAAGAGCTGTACTGTCGCCAAAAGACTTGGCAAAGGAAAATATGCTAAAGTTGTGTACAAGAAATTTTTCAAAAAGATGAATCCACCTGCTTCTCCAAGTAACAGTCTTGGCAGCACAGTTACTTCATGTGCAAGCCGGGATCCAAGGCTAGTGAAGAGGGACAGTTGTGTGGAGAGTGGAAAGAAACATTTATTACCGGAAACGATTTCATTGTCTGTAAAACAACTGGAGGACATTAACACCTTAATGAGGACCGTTTGCTTTTTGAATACTTATTCCTCCCTGCTTCTGCAGCAGGGATCTCAGAGCACCATGGACAGTGCTGCAATCATTTCTGAAGCTGATGTTTGTCCTGAATTTAAGCCAGAGGAAAACGACGATGCCTTTTCCTCATTGACAGAGTTAAACATGAAAAAAGACTCAGACACACAAAAAAGTACATTTCCTGCCAGGTTAAATGCCACTGAATTTTCTGGGCAGCCCTACTTTGAAGATTTAAACTTATATGAAAGTGAGGTGAAGAAAAGGTTGAGGAAGTATTCTGCCTTCCTGATGTTACCTGATAAGGAGAGACTTTTAAGGATCAATTCACTGGAGATGCTCAGTCAGGGGGATAAATGGACCTTCTACTGCAGATTAAAATTATATGAGAAGTATTATGAAAGATATAGAAATGAACTTGGACTTTGTGCATGCAGCAATGCTGTTCCATCCAAACCCAATGATAGCCATTCTCTGTGTGACTCTGACAGTTCCTCAGCACAAGATGCAAAGTCATGCTCATGCGTAATGTCACATTGGGGCATTTCATGCGGATCCAGCACTGACTTGGTCACTGCCTGCAGACTCTCAGGGTCTAAGGGGCTTGGACAATATGCAACCACATTGCCTGAAGTCAAAATGAAGGAAGAGCAGTCAGTGGGAGATCCTCAGACCATTACGACAGCAGTGAACCATGTCTTATATGATGGGAATGGGCTTGGCTGTGGCCTATCATACAATACAGAAGCTGTAATCACAGAACAGTCTGGTGCTGAAAATATTCTTGGAGTGAGCCACGTGGCTGATGTGTTACAGAAATCTGTTGATAGTGGAAAGAGACGTGTGATTCAAGATGTGTCAGCCATTGCCAAATGTCAGCTGCAGGCATCATCTCCTTCTGTCGCTTGCAATGATGGGGGAGATGAACAATTCAGCTTCTTCAGTGACATTCACCATCCAGATGATGGGAGCATAACAAACGTAGAGATTTCAGATAGTCATGAAACATCTGACATATCCAAAGTAAAGATAAACATTGGGATAAGTGATAAATGCAAAATGATAGGACAAATACAGAGCTCTTTGGAAAATGGAGGAATTGGCAACATTGAAGAAAGGTCAGTTCCTGATGCTCATCTCAAAGAAGTGCAGACGTTGGCTACTTCAGCTAAGTACATTGAAAAAGCTTATGAAAAATCACCAAACATAGACTCTTTGCTCATTTTCCTAGGAGCACGGATTGACTGGGAGAAGTTGTTTGAAACATCCAAAGAAAATGAATTGCAAATAAACATAGGCTCAGGCACAGCCACAAAACTGGACAATGATGAACAGCATGTTCCACTACCATCTGTAACTGAAGCTAGTCAATTGGTTCCTCATTGTTCAGTGGCTGCAGGTGGTGAAGATAATAAAATCCAGTCGAATTCAGTGTCCATCAGTGAAAGCAGTCAAATAGCAATTTCCAATCTGCAAATGACCTTAAGTAGTGGTCTTAATGCAAAGTCTGATCCACACCCTGAACTAACAGGGTTGACTGATCAAATCGCTAATCATCCAAACATTTCTGAAGCATCTCACAGACTGATGAGAACCATTAGTGAAGGACAAAGTGAGAGCTGCCTGAAAACAGCTGAGAAAGCCTGCAATATGGTTTTCCATGGATTATTTAGTAAGCCCCTATCAATGCTTGTAAATGTAGGATTTAGAGAGACTTCGCAGACAGAAATCAAAGAGTTAAGTACAGAAGGTGAAGCATGTGATCTTATATCTAAAAATGGTTTGCAATATTCTTCAAGCAAAACAACATTAAGCTGCCCTGATCCACAGATCACCAAAAATTGTAGGCAAACAAATTTCTTCTGTACTTCGCCTAGGGAAATTCAGCCTTCTATGAGTGGACATGAAGGCAGTCCAAATTGTGATTGCAACATGGCAACTAAGTGTGTTGAAAACCTGGCAGATATCCAGTCTGAAATGGCAGAGGTAAAGAGTTCAAGTGAATCCCATGATACCAAGGGAATTCACGGAGGTAATCATGCTAAGTCAAAGAGGGATAACCGAAGATCAGCTGACAGCCTTTCTGAAGAATCAGTGTTGAGGAAAAAGAGTAGGAAAATGTCTGTGTCAAAGCTACATGGGAAAGATGTGGAGAAGTTGATCCACCTTTCTAAGAAACAACATAACTTGAAAAAGAATTCCAAAGTTACTTCAAACTGTGGTATTGCATTAAACTTGAAGCACGTGAGTAAGGAACTTTGTATGAGCAGAAAGAGCACTTACAAAGATAACAGAGTGTCTGTTCAACAAGAGTTTGCTTCCCCAACAGACAGAGAGCACAAACGTATTAAGAAAGACAATCAGGGTCAGTTTTCTGATAAAACCAAAGGTATATTATATTGTGATAAAAATGTTAAAACATTAAGAGAAAATAATCACCTAGAAAGCAAAGCTCTGCCTCTGCTCCAACCTAAATGGGCTACCACGTCTATGTCACAGATGCACATATCTCCTGCAGATCATAATAAAAGGGATTTCAGAGGGGCAGGCAGTTCCACTGATAACCTCTCTTCTCTGTATAACGCTCGTGTTCATGCTTTCAACAGTTGTCAAAAAAAGATTGCCGATGCAGTATCTGTTCTGTCAAGTGAAGCCTCCTTTAGCAAAAGCAGCCGATTGTCAAAGTTGCTTAGCCGTGCCGTGAGGGACTTAAATAAAGCCTTTAAGAAGGTCGATAAGTCTTCAGAAATCATAAGAAGAATTGGTATGAATTTGAACCAAAATTTACTGCCAAAATCCTATCAAACTAACTGCAATAATTTTTGGGAATGTTGTGATATGTATTTCCGGCGACATCGTAAAGAACACCGGAAGCGGTTTGTTTGGAAAATTGAGTCAAGGGATAATGAGGTCACCAGCGAAGAGCAACCGAAGAGTTTAGTATCTGAACTGAAGCGATTGTGCAAAAGGAGGCTATGTGCAAAAGGCAGGAAAAGTGAGTGGGCCACAGCAAGCAATGTAAAGCCTGCTTCAATAGCAAGCTTAACAGTAAATCCATGGGTGTTCTCAAAACACATGCAAAATATACACTACCCCTGGACTATTGTTACACTAAAGAATCATATACCAATCACACAGCAAAGATTAAGTCATAAAGTGCTTCACGAGTCCCAGAAAATGCATCTCCCCAGTGATTTATGTGTGCAGACTGCACAGACTGGAGCTGGATCCACTTCAGCAGACCCTCAAGATGGTTGCTGCCTGATGAGTGCTGAAGAAATGGGAGTCTCAGAGGGTCCCAAGCCATTGGAATCCTCAACTACCTCTACACTTGAGAAATCCCAAATTAAAATAGATGTTGACCCCAAAGAGGGTCAAATGTGCATTTGGGGGAACACAGAATTGGTAACAGTATTGGAATTCCCCTTTGGTTCCCCAGTGGTAGAAATTTGTTTTGACTCTCAAATGGGAAAATGTTTAAACAAACCTCAAGAATTGGAAGTATCTTCTGAATCTCAATCATTGAAGCACTTGGATTCAAAGCATCCAATAAAATCTTCCTCTGAACTGACAGGGACACGGAGCAAGTTACAGCCCCAGAGTGAATATGAATCACAGACACCATCAGGCAAAGACCAGGGAGCCTACTGTAAATCCAGTGGTTCAGAACTGAATTCTCCCAGTAACTGTCAAAATTTGGACTGTCCCCTTCCCATTAAATCCTCTGCCGAGTTTGATGCATCACGACACCTACTCCATCCCCTCTCAGTGGAATACCAAACTAGATCATTAGAGAAACCCTTCCTTGTTGATGCTATGCCACAGTGTTTCAAAGCTAAATTCCCTATAACACCTATTTCCACAGGATCAAAATTGCCGTATCTCACAGACTCACAGCAGACCAAAGAGAACTCGCATATTCTGGCATCTGACGTGGAACCAGAAACAGCCAAACCTTGTGTGAAATTAAACATAACTGAACTGCAAGCAGGAACTCCACACAGTAACTCCCAATTTGAATTCAATGTAACAAGCCAAGTTGCAGAATCTTGGATTGATCCTATAATCACGGGAAATGGGCCAGAGATGGGATGTCCCACTGTGGTTCAGGTTGGCAAATCTCCTGCGGTTTACCAAGCAGAGCAGTGCACCAATGATCTCCAAATGGTGGGAACCCAAACTCAACCTGGGACGGCAATACTGCAGGAGGGGCCGAGCATGGTGAAATTCCAAAATGATTCCTTTGTCAGAGTTAGAAATGAGGATTTAACAGAAATGAAGGAGAAGGAAGGGGAAACTGCATCTGAGAATGGGTGTGGAGTGGTAAAGATCAGAATGCCTGGCATCAGTCACAAGGCAGGCAGGGCAGAAGAACAAAGTCAGGGCCATAAAATCAGACACTCACCAAGTACAAAGGAAGCCCAACAAGCTGGTGTTCTTGTAGCCAAGATATCTGAGATTCTGTATCAAGCTGACAACACATCACTGCTGGAAAGCTTAGAAAAGTTGAAAGTCAAGTGTGAAAGAATGCTGCCTGCATTCATCTTGGCGTTTGAACAGTCACAGGATGTGTCCTTTGCAGAGACCATTATTTGCAGAAATTGGTTGCTGCGAAATGGCCTGCACAGCACTGCGAGCGTAGTGCGCTTAAAAGCCAGTGCCCTGGAGCCATATGTGGAGCTGCAGATGATGATGGAAACAGTGTGGTTCTTGAGAAACAAGATCAGCTTCTTGCGAGGTGGCCTGACATTGCGAAGCCTGCTATGGTATGATGAGACTTTGTATGGTGAATTGCTGACCAAGAAGATAGGTTATCAGCAGCAGTCTAGCCTGTACCCTTCTTTCCAAGAGAGAATAGCAAGTGGCTGTTTGCAGGCAGTAAGTAACTACCAGATGCAGATATTGAAATCCTGCCTGACAGAAACAATGCGGCAAGACGCTTATTATGTATACCTGAAGCACAGACGGGAATTGGATGAATGCTCGTCAGTAAAACAGAACCTCTCTGACTACTCCTGCTTCTGCCTCTCTGTCCCAATCATGTGCAGTATTAACTATGGGGTCAGTCTGGAAGACTTGTCAGCACTGCACAAAAATGTGAGGGCATTGATAAGCAGGCTTGCCAACCTGCCCAAAGGTCAGCATGATATGGGCAAGTTGCTGCATTTATGGCTCATTATTGACTTTGTAAATGGGAAAACCCGGTACATCCATGAGAACTCAGTGCCTAATGAAGAGCTCGGATGGGTTGGACTAGAGCATCTTCAGTTCAATGTAGCCAAGACATTGGTTTGGCAGATGAGGGGAGAACGCAAGTTACAGGGTGGCGATTGGGACTGGAGTCAGACAGGCAATACAACAAAGCGAGTCTCAGAGTTAAACAGAGAGGCATTGGACTTGTACAATAGCTATAACAACATAGAAAGGATACCCCTGAATGGCAAAGAGCAAATGGACATCACCCAAGTGGCTGACAAACCACCCAGGACAGTGGGTAAAATATCTTTCCACTCAGTAGAGGATATCCTCCCAGAGCATGGACTAAACAATTGCCTCCAGAGTTGCTTCCAGCTTCCTTTGGAGCAGTTTGATTCTGTCGGAAGAATCCTGGAGCATTCCCGGGGGACTCAGCAGGCAGAATTGGACCAGCTCCTTGTCAAGTGCGAACGTCATGTGGAGTCTTTGAAGAAACTTTTCCAAGTGCTCCAGGAAGTTGACTCTGAAAGTGCCCTGGTGACAGAAGCCAATGTTTTTGACCCATTTGCTGCCCAGGACACCAGCCCTATTCTCCTGAACTCTAAAGCCACTGAAATCTACATCGAGCTACTCATGATGTTCGAAACAGCTCAGTACCTGAAGAATCTGATAGCTCATCGTGCAAGCAGGCCGACGTACAGAGGAATGCTGTGGTTTGACTCATCCTTGCTTCCTGAACTTCTTCATATTCAACAGTACAACTCGAATCTCTCAAGCTGCTGCAAAGAGTATCTGCAGGATTTGAGAGATGAACTGGAGCGAGCAATCTGCCGCCTAGCACAAGAGGTGGATTTAATCACAGAGTACAGGGAAAGCAGCAACCATGCCTATGCAGTTCAAATTATGTCAAGGGAGCTGTCTGAAGTGATTGCAATTAGGGACTACATTCATCAACATAACCTTGGTGTTAGTGAGTATGTGAACATGGTGCCTCATACAGCATCCATTAACTATGGCAACACTGAATCAGAGTTGGACCACAACTATAGGCAGTTGATGGCCCTTCTGGAGAAGCTGGTCAGGGCACCTGTGAAAGATTTTGGGAAGATGGCACACATCATGGTAGTCCTGAAGAGCATCACAGACATGAGGCAGGTGGCTGCAGAATGCACATCGTCCACCCTTCACATTCTCACCTACCAGATGCAGTTGAACAGTAAGAAGAGGAGGCTCTTAGAGGATGTCGAGATGGTCCTGAATTCACATAAATTGAGGAATGCTCTGGACCACCCAGACACAGTGCAGAGGGGCACACCTGTAACTGTCACTCCAGGGTACAAGCATCTTAGTGGAGCCTTCGCTGGCAAGAGAAAAAGGCAGCGTTCTAAATCTCCATTGGTTCCAAATCGAGGAGAGCTTGGGGTAGACAGTGCTCCTAAAGAAGTATGGTAAGAACAGTGTCACAGAAATAGGCTACCCAATCCACCCGGCTTATGTTACTGTTTAACCTCTGCAGTACAATCGATGATCCTCAACACATGATATGCTCTGATCACAAATGATCTCCCACTCCCTGACCATCCTGCTATATTTGGCCCAGATTTAGCACAGAGGTTAAGCAGAGTGGGATGGGAATATGGGAGGGGCAATGTGGCAAAAGACAGTGAATGGGCAACCTCATGGAACAGGTAAGTATGGCATATTTCAACAGGAATCGCAAGTAACAGTGCTGAAAGTGAGGTAGCTGGTTTACAAACAGATGCAACGTGTAGTGAGGAGAGGTGGTTGACAGGAGAAGATTGCAGTCAACAGGACGAGTTGCAACGTAAAAGGTGTAAAGAATAGAAGAGGGTGAATATAGGACTGTGTGTGTGTTATATTTGAATATGCAGTATACGGAATAAGGTAGATGAACTTGTAGCACAGTTGCAGATTGGCAGGTATGATGTTGTAGGCATCACTGAATCATGACTGAAAGAAGATCATAGCTGTGAACTTAATGTCAAAGGATACATATTGTATCAAAAAGACAGGGAGGAAGGCGGGGGTGGCATTGCTCTGTTGGTAAAAAATGAAATCAGTTCATGCGAAGGAGGTGACAGAGTCAGAAAGTGTTGAATCATTGTGAATAGAGCTAAGGTACTGCAAGGGTTAAAAGACCCTGATGTGAGTTGTATACAGACAGTAATAAAGTAATAAACAGTAATAAAGATGGGAGACAGAAAATGCATACCAAAAGGGCATTATTAAAGTAGTCATGAGGAACTTCAACATGCAGGTAGATTGGGGAAATCAGGTTAGTGCTGGATCCAGGAGGGGAAATTTCTGGAGTGCCTACGAGATGGCCCTTAAGAGCAGCTTGTGGCTGAGCCCACTAGGGGATCAGCTATTCTGGATTGGGTGTTGTGCAATTGACTAGAAGTGATTAGAGAGCTTAAGGTAAAAGAACCCTAAGGGGCAACTGATTGTAATATGATCAAATCCACCCTGAAATGTGAGAGTGAAGCTAATGTCAGATATATAAGTATTACAGAGGAGTAAAGGGAATTACAGAGGCATGAGAGAGGAGTTGGCCAGAACTGATTGGATAAGAACACAGGCAGGGATGATGGTAGAGCAGCAATGGCTGGAATTTCTGGAAGCAATTCAGAAGGCACAGGATATATACATCCCAAAGAGGAAGAAGTATTCTAAAGGAATAACAAGAGAAGTCAAAGCCACCATAAAAGCCAAAGAGAATGCATATAATAGAGCATATAATATAATGGGAAGTTAGAGGATAGAAAGCTTTTAAAAAACAACAGAAGACAACAAAAAAAGTCATTAGGAAGGTAAAGATGGAATACGAAAATAAGCTAGCCAATAATATCAAAGTGGATACCAAAAGTTTTTTCAGATACATAAAGTGTAAAAGAGAGGTAAGCGTGGATATCAGACTGCTAGAAAAAGATACTGGAGAGATAGTAATGGGGGAGAATGAAATGGCAGAAGAACTGAATAAGTGATTTACCATAAATCTTCACTGTGGAAGATGCTAGCAGTATTCTGGAAGTTCCAGGTGTCAGGGCAATGCAGTGTGTGAAGTTACCATAACTAGAGAGAAGGCTCTGGGAAACTGAAAGGTCTGAAGTTAGATAAGTCACCTGGACCATATGGTGTACACCCCAGAGTTCTGAAAAAAGTCGCTGAAGAGATCGTGGAGTCATTAGTAATGATCTTTCAAGAATCACTGAATCTTTTGAGTTCCTGAAGACTGAAAAATTGCAAATGTCACTCCACTCCTCAAGAAGGAAGAGAAGAAGAAGAAAAGAAACTATAGGCCAGTTCATCTGACCTCAGTGGTTGGGAAGATGCTGGGGACAATTGTTAAGGATGAGGTCTCAGGGTACATGGAGGCACATAATAAAGTAGGCTGGAGTTAACATGGTTTCCTCAAGTGAAAATCTTGCCTAACAAATCTATTGTAATTCTTTGAAGAATGAACAAGCAGGATAGACAAAGGAAAATCGGTTGATGTGTACATGGATTTTCAGAAGGCCTTTGATGAAGTGCCACATATGAGGCTGCTTAACAAGCTACGAGCTCATGGTATTATAGGAAAGGTACTAGCATGGATAAAACAGTGGGCTGATTGACAGGAGACAAAGAGTGGCAATAAAGGGAGCTATTTCTGGTTGGCTGCATGTGACTGGTGGTGTTCCACAGGGGTCTGTGCTGGGACCGATTCTTTTTACGTTATATTCAATGATTTGGATGCTGGAATTGTTGGGAGTTTTGTTGCAAACTTTGCAGATGGTATGAAGATAGGTGGAAGGGCAAGTAGTTTTGAGGAAGTAGGGAGGCCACAGAAGGACTTGGACAAATTAGGGGAATGGGCAAATAAATTGCAGATGGAATACAGTGTCAGAGGGTGTTTGGTCATGTACTTCGGTAGAAGAAATGAAAGGGTAGACTATTTTCTAAATGGAGAGAAAATACAAAAAACTGAGGCACAAAGGGACTTGGGAGTTCCTTGTACAGATTCCCTAAAGGTTAATTTGCAGGTTGAGTCTGTGGTGAGGAAGGCAAATGCAATGTTAGCATTAATTTCAAGAGGATTAGAGTATAAAATCAAGAATGTAATGTTGAGATTTTATAAACCACTGGTGAGGCCTCACTTGGAGTTTTGTGAGCAGTTTTGGGCCCTAAATCTTAGAAAGGATGTGCTGAAACTGGAGAGGGTTCAAAGAAGGTTCACGAAAATGATTCCAGGATCGAATTGCTTGTCATGCGAAGAGCATTTGATGGCTCTGGGCCTGTATTCTCAAGAATTGAGAAGACTGAGGGGTGACCTCATTGAAACCTTATCAGATAGTGAAAGGCCTTGATAGACTGGATGTGGAGAGGATGTTTCCTATGATGAGAGAGTCTAAGACCAGAGGTGACAGTCTCAGAACAGGGTGACATCCTTTTAGAACGGAGATGAGGAGGAATTTCTTTAGCCAGAGAATGGTGAATCTGTGGACTTCTTTGCCACAGGTAGCTCTGGAGGCCATGTCTTCATGTATATTTAAAGCAGAGGTTGACAGATTCTTGATTGGTTAGGACATGAAGGGATACGGGAAGAAGGCAGGAGATTAGAACTGAGAGGAAAATTGGATCAGCCATGATGAAATGGCACAGTAGACTTGACAGGCCAAATAGCCTTACTCTACTCCTATATCTTATGGTCTTATAGATGCCTTCTGAACATTTTACTCTGGCTTGTACCACCAACATTAGGCACAACATGGAATTGTGTGCTGTGATATCCCTGTTGGCAATGAAGTGTCAAAGATATGTTGTTTCGAATGATAAAGCTGCTTAGAGCACGACGGCTAGGCAGGAAATACCCAAGCAGTTCAGCAGCAAGCTCGTAACCTCAGTGCTGTGAGCCATTTAATGGTCAGATGGTCATGTTTGGAAACGTAAGCTTACGTCAATATTCTTCCACTTCTGCACTACACCTTCTGTCATTCATCCTTGACAGTTCTCCTCCATTCCTCACCACCACATGGTGACCAATGTACCGCTGGAAAATCTCCCTAAATGTGCTCTGCTCTTGCTTTGTCCATTCACCATTGTCAATTAACAAAGTCCTCAATGTACTTCATACCTGCTGAAAGTAAAGTGTGCGTTATATTGCTGATGAGCACAGTTTTTTTAATGAGATTTGATTTGCCTTTAGTATATCAATGCCAGGGATCATTCATCAATCTGAAATAAAACAGAAAATTCTTTAAAGTACTTTGCAGACCAGTTAGCATCTGCAGAGAGAAAAACAATATCATCATTGCAAAGCACACTTCAGAGAAGTATTTATCTGTGGACAGTGAAGAAAGTGATTTCTGGTAAAGTTCACTGAAGTGAAATATTAACCCTCTTTCTCTCTTTACAAATGCTTCCCGATCTGTGATTGTTTCCAACATTTTCAATTTTTACTTCAGATTTCCTACATCTGCTCTTACACCAGATATTCAAAATTTTAATTTTTTTTCTGGACAAGACCAAATTAATGTTTTATATGAAAGCCCACACTTCCCCAACATATTCTTAAATTCAGAATTAGAAGATAATAATTCTGCCTTCTTTAAGACTGTATGTCTTAGACAACTCAAAAGGACAGAAATGGCAAATTTTTTGAGTGTCTATTTATTAATCTAGGGAAAAACTAATTACATCCACAATTACTATTGCTAATTATCCAGCCACCAACATTCGACTGGCTCTTGGTTCTCAGAACTGTCTCTCCAGACCATCATTGAGCAGAGTGTAGAATCTCCATTATTTATATTCTTATAAAATTGTACATACCCCACAGATCATAAACATGAAAAATTCTGCAAATGCTGGAAATTCAGAGCAAAATGTACAAAACGGATCAGTCAGCATCTACAGAAGTAAATAAACAGTTGACATTTTGGGCAGAGACCCTTCTTCAGGACTGGAAAGGAAGAGGGAAGATGCCAGAAAAAAAGGTGGGGGTTGGGAAGGTGGGTAGGAAAAGTAAAGGGCTGGAAAGAAAGGAAGGTGATAGGAGAGGAGAGTGGACCATAGGGAAAAGGGAAGGAGCAGAGGACCCAGGGGGAGCAATAGGCAGGTGAGAAGAGGTGACAGGCCAGAGTGGGAAATAGAAGAAGGGGGGAGGGGAGGAAATTTTAACTACAAAGAGATATCAATATTCATGCCATCAGTTTGGAGGCTACCCAGGCAGAATATAAGGTGTTGCTTCTCCACCCTGGGAGAACTAATTGTGGCACAAAAAGGCCATGGACCGATGTGTCAGAACGGGAATAGGAATCGGAATTAAAATGTTTGGCTACCGCTTTTGGCAGATGGAGTGAAGGTGCTTGATGAAGTGGTCCACCAATTTACGATGGGCCTCATTGTAAAACACTGTTTTAGGAACACCGGTCACAATGGCCAACCCTAGCAAATTCGCAGATGAAGTGTTGCTTCACCTGGAAGGACTGTTGGGGCCCTGAGTGAAGGTGAGGGAGGAGGTGAATGGGCAAATGGGCACTTTGGCCACTTGCAGGGATGAATGCTGGGAGGGAGATTAGTGGGGAGGGATGGAAGGACAAGGGAGTGTTCCCTGTAGAAGGGGGAGGGGTAAAGATATGTTTGATGACGGGATCCCTTTGGAGCTGGTGGAAGTTGATACTCCACAGATTATTTTGGTAAACTATTAAATTGGCTTCATTGGTTCAAAGGTTTATTTTGTTATCCAAGTATACAACTCTGAAATTCTTCTTCAGATGGCCACGAAACCAGGAAAGAAAAGAAAAGCAGCATGATCATCACCCCCAATTCCTTCCTCTCCACAGAAAAAAAAACAACAACAATGGAACAGGCACACCAACCCCCAAAATGCCCTTCTTCCGCACACAAAAAAAACAGGAAAGATTATGTGAAAAACACAAAATACAGAAAAAAACCATAAAAATGAAAAAGTCCACATCTAAAACACAGAAAATTTAGGCAAAATTCTCCTTCTCCATAGCAATCTCACTAGTGACAAAAAGGTAGTGTCCCCTTTCTAGCAGCAGAGCGATCCTCCAGCTGCCCCCTGCCTCCCACAATCCTCTTGGAGACTGCAGAGTGCTGAAACACTCAAATGATCTCCAAGCTGCAAATCACAGGCTCCACAGTTCCAGAATCACATTCAAGATGAAAACAAATGTAAAAGACATTAAAGACATTACTATGCTTTCATGATCTATCCAGAAGATGTCGACCGAAGGAACATTGTACGCAGGCGCCATCTTGACCGGAAGTCAATGTGGTTAATCCAGTTCCACAAACTGGATAATAAGCAGTTAAAAAATATCCGCATCTCATGCATTTTGATTTGCCCTAACAAGGTTTAGTGATAGATTTCTCAAAGGGTATTTGGGTTGCTCAATACCATCATTATGTTTTTGCATAGGATCCTTCCAGTGTAATCCAAGTGAGATAGCTTAAAAAAACTTTTCTTTGGTCTTTGTACTTTTAAATACTCTGAGATAGTGGAGTTAAAGCATTGATGAAGTAGCAACACACATTTAATCACATGCAGACTTTTAATGAAGACCAAATAAATTGTTGGTTGCTGGTCAGAATGGTGAATTGACGAATTCAGGATAAACACCTATAGATACTGTATTTCTTTTGAGTTGTCTAGTAATCTACTTTTAAAGGAGACAAGAAAGTAATTTTCTAACTCTTGAGTTTAGGAATGCTTTGGCAATGAGGACCTATGAAACAAATATTAGTTTGATATAGGTCCAGAAAAAGTAATTTTAAAGTTTTGATATATCTGTTGTTTGAACAGTCTGGACAAATCCATCATTCATTCCTGCCATATTACTGAATCTCAGTACATGTTAATTCTTAACAGGTTCTTGGAGGACCATCACATCTTACAGTAATATTTCAGGAAATCGTTCATGCAGATAATTCTAATAAAATTGATTCAGCTATAATCGCATACCATCAGGAAGGAAAAGTGTGAGTACTCACAGAAAATTCACAGACACCTTTTGTGACACCAGGGATACATGGCACATGTGGCAGGGTATACAAACTGTAACAGATTACAAGCTCACCCTGCATGTCAACGACAGTAACGCCTCCCTTCCTGATAGACTGCCTTCTATGCATGATTTAATACAATGCATAATGTGGCATCGAGGAAAGCCCCCTCTCCCCCCGAGGAACAGGCACTTTGTCTGGCCACAGCCGAGGTGAGGAGTATCCTAGCCAGGGTAAGCCCACACAAAGCTGCAGGGCTGGGCAACATACATACCTGGTCAGGTGCTGAGGGACTGTGTGTCCCAGCTAAAAGAGGTCTTAACAGAAATTTTTATTATCTCTTTGAAATACTCCATTCTACAGGCATCAAGGTAGCCACTATTATTCCAATGCCCAAGAGAGTGACAGTGACTAGCCTCAACGATTACCACCCAGTGGCACTGACTTCAACAATCATGAGTTGCTTTGAGTGGCTGATAATGGATTGTGTAAAATCTCACCTTCCAGCTACACTGAACTCTTTCCAGTTTGCCTACTGCTCAAACCGGTTGACTAATGATGCCTTAGACTCGGCCCTCCACTCCATCCTGTCCCACCTGGAAAATGATGCCTCATATGCCAGAATATTGTTCATCAATCTCACCTCAGCATTTAACATGATTATCACTCAGTGGCTGGTGGGTAAACTGTTCTCATTGGCCCTCAACACCCCTCTCTGTAACTGGATTTGAACTTCTTAATGGAAAAATCCAGTCAGTTCGAGTTGGCAGCAATATCTCAAGCTCCATCATGCTGAGCACTGGTGCCCCCCAGGGCTGTGTGCTCAGTCCACTGCTGTTCATGACTGCAGTGCCAGATCACGCTCAAACTGCATCATCAAGTTCGCTGATGACACAACAGTGGTTGGCCTCACCAACAACAATGATGAGTCAGCATACAGAGAGCAGGTAGAGAGGTTTATCAAATGGTGTGAGAACAATAACCTGTGTCTCAATGTAGACAAGACAAAAGAGATGATTGTGGTCTTCTGAAAGGTGCAGGTCCACCATGCTCCATTGCACATCAATGGCTTTGACATGGAGAAAATGAAAAGCACAAAGTTCCTTGGTGTTCACATAACAATCAATCTAACCTGGACCCACGGCACCTCCTCATTAGTTAAGAAACACAACAGTGTCTACATTTTCTGAAGAGATTGAGTCCTGCAAATCTCCCCACCCTCTCTCTAACAACTTTCTACAGCAGCGCCATTGAGAGGGTCCAGACAGGCTGCATCATTGTGTGCTACAGAAGCTGCAAAGATCGTAAAGAGGAAAGTGAAAACTGCCAAGAGGCTCACCAGGATCTCCCTCCCCCCTATTTATGACATGTACTGAGGGCATTGTTGCAAAAGGCTCAAACCATTGCTGAGGACCCATTACCACCCATCCCTCAATCTCTTTGACCCACTACCGTCAAAAAGGAGGTACAGGAGCATCAGGACTTGGAATGCTGGACTGCATAACAGTTTCTTCCCTCAAGCTGTGAGATTAATGAATACCCTGCCACCACCGAAGTCTTGTCACTAGGACAACGAGCTGTTTGCTGTTTACTGTTTATCTATGCTGCATACTGCATGCATTTAGAATTATATTTGATTAACCTTTTTATAGTAATACCATGTGTGATGTACCTTTTGTGGGTGCACTGTGGTCCGGAGGAATGTTGTTTGGTTTGTATATACATTTAGTCAGATGACAGTGCACTTGAACCTGAACTTGACTTGATTAGTGTGGCTATGATATTTTCTACTTTAGTAGCAAATAAGGCAGAGTATCTACACAGCTTATCTCTGTGAGAGGGCTAAAATTGACTGAACTTTTTAAAGAAAGGATAAATAGCAAAGCAAGTAGATGAAGTGGAGGGAGGGACAGGTCACCTTTGTGGGCAGTAAAGCTGAATAATCTGCTCCTACTCTTATGTCAAACAAAGGAAAGAGAATGCAGTTCCACTTACATTGTGACTGTTGTTTTTCTCTTTGCTGATGTTACCGGGTCTGCCGAGTCTTCTTTCTGAGGCCTTCCATCGGTCGAGGTCGACCAGCGATATGCGTCCTATCTGTCTACGTGATACGCAAGCCAGGACACTGCAATATGAAACACAAGCTGATGCCCATGCAGCAGGATAACCCTCTCCACACAGCTGACGAATCCAAAGGAACGGCAGAGACTGATACAGTTTGGTACCATCAGCACCGCAGGAATGGCCAAACAGTGTTGTACTCAACGTAAGACAGCCTTAGGGACTCCAGCTCTGGATTTTCCTTGGGGTTCACTTCTGAAACTTTCCCTATGTGCAGGTATAGCCACAAGACAGCAGAGGTTTGAGATCAGAGTTTTCCTTCTATATGAGCTGCCAACCATGGCTGATGAGCGGCTGGTTTTAAGGCACAAGTAACTCACCTTTGCTGCTTCTCCTGTTAGTAAGAATGTTTCCACTGGGCTTGGTAGCTAAGTCACAGGTGAAGGCTAGGAATTGGACTTGCTTTCAGAGGCTATTTGAGGCACACACCACTGGGAGCATTTCATAGGTAGTGGGAGATTATCCCCACTACCCCTGCCCCCCACCCCCCAGCTATGACAACCTTGAGGAACTGGTCTGCCAAGTACCTTCAGAGTTTTCTGTTTTTATTGCAGGTTAATAAGTGATATCTGGCACAGATAGATTTGGTAATTGATTTATTATGGTAAGATGGACTGAGGTCCACACAGATCATTTCTTCACCTCAGTACATTGCGGTAGTACAAGGGAAAGTCAAAGTAACAATGAGAAATATAGTGCTACAGCTGCAAAGAAAGTGGAGGACAGGCAGACAATAAGCTTGCGTTAATGTGGATAAAACAGCAGGATGGAAGTTCTCCCTGAGCCTGGTGTTATGCACTGGCACTGGCAGATGTGAAACATAAATCTACGCATTAATCTAACATTTTATTAAAAGAAACAATATTTAACAATTGATTATTTCACATAATAGTTAACAAGTCTGGATTTTACTTGTATACTTTACTGTATTTGAATTTAAATTAATGATGGTTTTTAAATGTTTCAGTTGAAAACTCATTACGAACTTAAAATGAAATTTTTTGAACTTTTATTGGGTCTGCTGAAGATCCATCAAGTGGTGCTGAGCAAAATATCCACCCCCCCAGCACTTGTATATCTCTGCCCCCCCCTTGACACTTGTATATCTCTGCCCCCTCCCCTTGACACTTGTATATCTGTCCCCCCGGCACTTGTATATCTCTGCCCCCCCTTGACACTTGTATATCTCTGCCCCCTCCCCTTGACACTTGTATATCTGTCCCCCCGGCACTTGTATATCTCTGCCCCCCCCAACACTCGTATATCTGTCCCCCCGGCACTCGTATATCTGCCCCCCCCTTGACACTCGTATATCTGTCCCCCCTGGCACTTGTATATCTCTGCCCCCCCCCGGCACTCGTATATCTGTCCCCCCTGGCACTTGTATATCTCTGCCCCCCCCCGGCACTCGTATATCTGTCCCCCCTGGCACTTGTATATCTCTGCCCCCCCCTTTAACACTTGTATATCTCTGCCCCCCCCTTGACACTTGTATATCTGTCCCCCCTGACACTTGTATATCTCTGCCCCCCCTTTAACACTTGTATATCTCTGCCCCCCCCTTGACACTTGTATATCTGTCCCCCCTGACACTTGTATATCTCTGCCCCCCCTTTAACACTTGTATATCTCTGCCCCCCCCCTTGACACTTGTATATCTGTCCCCCCTGACACTTGTATATCTCTGCCCCCCCCTTGACACTTGTATATCTCTGCCCCCCCCAACACTTGTATATCTGTCCCCCCGGCACTCGTATATCTGTCCCCCCAACACTTGTATATCTGTCCCCCCTGACACTTGTATATCTCTGCCCCCCCTTTAACACTTGTATATCTGTCCCCCCTGACACTTGTATATCTCTGCCCCCCCCTTGACACTTGTATATCTGTCCCCCCTGACACTTGTATATCTCTGCCCCCCCTTTAACACTTGTATATCTCTGCCCCCCCCTTGACACTTGTATATCTGTCCCCCCTGACACTTGTATATCTCTGCCCCCCCTTTAACACTTGTATATCTCTGCCCCCCCCCTTGACACTTGTATATCTGTCCCCCCTGACACTTGTATATCTCTGCCCCCCCTTTAACACTTGTATATCTCTGCCCCCCCTTGACACTTGTATATCTGTCCCCCCTGACACTTGTATATCTCTGCCCCCCCTTTAACACTTGTATATCTCTGCCCCCCCCTGACACTTGTATATCTCTGCCCCCCCTTTAACACTTGTATATCTCTGCCCCCCCCTTGTCACTTGTATATCTGTCCCCCCTGACACTTGTATATCTCTGCCCCCCCTTTAACACTTGTATATCTCTGCCCCCCCCTTGACACTTGTATATCTCTGCCCCTCCCTTGACACTCGTATATCTGTCCCCCCTGGCACTTGTATATGTCTATCCCCCTCTTGACACCTGTATATCTGTCCCCCCTGACACTTGTATATCTCTGCCCCCCCTTTAACACTTGTATATCTCTGCCCCCCCCTTGACACTTGTATATCTGTCCCCCCTGACACTTGTATATCTCTGCCCCCCCTTTAACACTTGTATATCTCTGCCCCCCCTTGACACTTGTATATCTGTCCCCCCTGACACTTGTATATCTCTGCCCCCCCTTTAACACTTGTATATCTCTGCCCCCCCTTGACACTTGTATATCTCTGCCCCCCCTTTAACACTTGTATATCTCTGCCCCCCCCTTGACACTTGTATATCTGTCCCCCCTGACACTTGTATATCTCTGCCCCCCCTTTAACACTTGTATATCTCTGCCCCCCCCTTGACACTTGTATATCTGTCCCCCTTGACACTTGTATATCTCTGCCCCCCCTTTAACACTTGTATATCTGTCCCCCCTGACACTTGTATATCTCTGCCCCCCCTTTAACACTTGTATATCTCTGCCCCCCCCCTTGACACTTGTATATCTGTCCCCCCTGACACTTGTATATCTCTGCCCCCCCCTTGACACTTGTATATCTCTGCCCCCCCCCAACACTTGTATATCTGTCCCCCCGGCACTCGTATATCTGCCCCCCCCCTTGACACTCGTATATCTGTCCCCCCTGGCACTTGTATATCTCTGCCCCCCCCCCGGCACTCGTATATCTGTCCCCCCTGGCACTTGTATATCTCTGCCCCCCCTTTGACACTTGTATATCTCTGCCCCCTGGCACTTGTATATCTCTGCCCCCCCCAACACTTGTATATCTCTGCCCCCCCCTTTAACACTTGTATATCTCTGCCCCCCCTTTGACACTTGTATATCTCTGCCCCCTGGCACTTGTATATCTCTGCCCCCCCCAACACTTGTATATCTCTGCCCCCCCCTTGACACTTGTATATCTGTCCCCCCTGACACTTGTATATCTCTGCCCCCCCCCAACACTTGTATATCTGTCCCCCCGGCACTCGTATATCTGCCCCCCCCCCTTGACACTCGTATATCTGTCCCCCCTGGCACTTGTATATCTCTGCCCCCCCCGGCACTTGTATATCTGTCCCCCCTGACACTTGTATATCTCTGCCCCCTGGCACTTGTATATCTCTGCCCCCCCCCAACACTTGTATATCTCTGCCCCCCCTTGACGCTTGTATATCTGTCCTCCCGGCACTCGTATATCAGTCCCCCCTGGCACTTGTATATCTGTCCCCCCTGGCACTTGTATATCTCTGCCCCCCCCCCTTGACACTTGTATATCTGTCCCCCCTGGCACTCGTATATCTGTCCCCCCTGGCACTTGTATATCTCTGCCCCCCCCCTTGACACTTGTATATCTCTGCCCCCCCCGACACTTGGATATTCCCTGCCCCCCTCTCTGCTACTGTTGTTTACATTAGGAACAAGAGTCATTCTGTTTATCTACTAATGTGGTTTGATTGAACCAAAATGGTCATTTATAATATCTGATAAATTATTTTAGATATTTTGAAACATACATTTTCTAAAAGAAAGTTATCACAGGTAAGATAAAGATTTATCTATATTTAACCTGCTCAGGTAATAGCTGGCTCCCAGTTTAGATAAGCAAGGCTTATGTTAATGTTTTCCCAGTTGTGTTCCTTGCAAGGAAGTCTGAAATACATTGGGATGATCTTCAGCATCAGTGCCTGAATGCTAATGATTCCTTTGATTCACTTAAATTATTTTTATTATTTATTTAGAGATAAATAAATAAATTTATTTATTTATTTATTTTATAATAAATAAAAGGGCAGTGTGCCCTTCTTGCCACACTGCCCACCAACTCACCAATTTGACTGTAGCCTAATCACAGGACAATTTATAATGGCCAATTCACCTACTAGCTGGTACATCTTTGGACTGTGGGAGGAAACCCAGATGCGCACATGGGAAGGCACATACAAACTTGCTTACTGAGGATACCGGAATTGAACTCTGAACTCCAATGCCCCGAGCTGTAACGTGGCGCCCCATGCAGTTCAGGAAATTAATTAATGGAATTTATTAATGGGAGAATTAAAGTTCAGAAAACCTGGAGCAACATAAAATGTATTTCTGCACTAATTTTCTGTACTTGCTGCTCAGAATAATAGTTCATGAAGGAAGTTCTTTGTTTTCAAAGAGATACTTTCTTCACAACCAGATCTATAGAGAATGAATTTGAGACTTACAGGAGCGAATGGTAACAAGCAATTCAGTAGGATCCTCCGCAGGTTGTCTACTGCACAATCCCGAACTTGACTCATTCTGTTCAATGACAGAAAGCTAGGCATGTGGTCTATCATGTAGAGATATTATGTCCTTCCCTTGATACCATAACATGTACATTTTTTCAGTCCTCTGGTTCCTGTGACTGCTCCATTGCTTGTAGGTTCTGATGTGCAAGCTGCAGAAGTCGTTGTAATATAAAGTAACATTTCATTGAGTTTGTTTGTGGGCCATTTCATTTTAAGAGGACAAATAGTGAAACCAGCTCTTCTGTGAATGAAGCCTAATTTTCAGCAACTATACTTTAAAGGGACTGTGAGTCTCCTAATGACTAATGTAGGAGAGGAGAGACGGCTACATCTGTTTATCCCTTAAACTACCGTAAGTAGGTGGAATAATGTGAATAATTTGCTTTCATGTCTAAGTGTAAAGTGAGGCTCTATACCACAGGAAAGACTGTAAAGCAGTGAGAGGACTTTGCAAAGTTCACCAGGATGCTGATTGGTGTGGAAATACAAATGGGAAGCAAGAAAAAAAAGTTGGGGAATTTTAAAAGTTAGAACAGGAATGGTTTGATATTGTTAAAAATTAGAAAATGCAAGAAAGGGTAGGTAGAAGCAAACTGTATCTAGTGTTTTCTCTGCCTGGACCATGAAGATGAAGAGTAAAGTAAAAGATTTAGGTTAGAAAGTGTGTGTGTGAAATGCTTTGCGTCAGCAGTTGAAGCTGGGATCATGGCAAGATTTATGGATAAAGGATCAAGAAAGGTTATGACACTACATCACATATAATTTTTGGGAAGTTATTTCCACCAGAAGTTTGGGTGATGATTAGAAATCAGAGTTGTAAGACAATTACAAAGATCTGTTGACTGAGATTTTCTGAGTCCTGTCAGGAATGTTGATCTTGCTAGCTACATTCTGTGCTGTAAGACTATATGAATAAGTCACAAGTAGGGAAGGCTCAAAGACAAACAATACTTTCACTCACCCCTATGAAATCATTGACTATCCTGTAAAACCACTCTTGAGGAAAATATATTCTGCACTTTATCATGAAGTCCTATGAGCAAAAGTTTAATAAATTAAGCTGCAATGAACATTATTATCGATACTTATCATTCTGAAATGATGTTTTTTTTCTTTTCCTCAAATTGAAGAATGAATTTCTATTATTTTTGCAGATTGTAAACAATACGAAGAGTCCAAAGTGTGGAAAATCCTCCTACATATTCCTGTCTTCTGTGTGCATTTTCTGACCTCTGATTAAAGTGGAATGACATGTGTTGATACAAAATTAAATAGAAATTTCCAATTTTTAAATAAATGGAGAAATAGAAAATAGTATAAAGAATTCATACCAATGAATTTATATTTGACAGGACTTGTTTGTAACTTATTGTCAGTAGCCTGGTACTTACAAGTTATTTGAAGTCAGGGTACAATTAATAGAGAAAGTACCTTGTAAATTCATTCATATTTAAAAACAAATGGGAAGATTTAAGGTATTTGGAACAGGCAGAAAATAAATGGTAGCAGGACAAAATAAATGATCGAGTGACTTATGACAAGCAGGCTTTAAAAATAAGTTCAAATAAAAGCCCAGCAAATGCAGGCTTTAAATTTTCCATTGGTCTTACCTGTGGGGCGGAGGGGGGGGGGGGTATTAAAATGTGTGAAGAACAATGACTTGGAGTTGATACAAGTTGAGAGCAGTACAAAATATTCTCAACCTTGAGAGCATTTAATCTCTGAAAAATTAACTGGTGTTAGTTGAATAGATTTTTGGTACATTTGTGGTAGTTTAATTGTATAATGCTTTATTTGAAAAATAAAAAAGCGAAAATGAACTGAAGTTTAATCACAACAAATTTGTTATGAGCAACACTAGATGAAGTTTAACACATGACTAAGGAGTTGGTGTAGGATGGAGGATGTCAGGTTATTGGATCATTGGGCTGTCTTCCAGGGAGGTGGGACCTGTACAGAAGAGACCGTTTGTACCTGAACTAGAGGTGTCCATTATCCTAACCGGAAGGTTTGCTAGGTCTGCACAAAGGTGGGGGTATGAGGGTTTAAACTAGAGTGGAAGGGGGGATGGGAACCAGAGTGCCAGAACAAATAGTGGGGAGGTTGTGGAGATGGCTGTTGTGCATTGTGCAGCAGAAGCGAGAATAAGCACATAAGACGAGAAGACCCAATAATGCCCTGAGCTGTGTATATTTCAATGCAACAAGTATTGTAGGCAAGGCAGATGAGGTTAGGGCATAGATCAACACATGGAATTATGATGTGTGTAGCCATTAGTGGGAGTTGGTTGCAGGTTGCAAGAGGGTTAGGACAGGCAGCAGAGTATTCTGGGGTTCCACTGTTTTAGACGTGACTAATCAGGGCAAATGTGACAGCAGTGCTCAGTCAGGACTGGAGAATTTGTCTAGTGAGGCTTTATGGGTGGAACTGAGAAATAAGAAAGGTAAAATCATGTTAGTATGGTTATATTTTAGATCACCCAACAGGCTGTGGGATTTAGAGGAACAAATTTGTAGAGAGATTGCAAACTGTTGCAAGAAACATAAGGCTGTTGTTGTGGGTGATTTTCACTTTCCACACATTGACTGAGACTCTGTTACTGTAAAAGGACTAGATGGGGTAAAGTTTGTCAAATGTGTTCAGGAAACCTTCCTTCATCAGTTTGTAGAAGTCCCAACGAGAGAATGTTTGATACTTGATTTACTATTACAGAATGAGACAGGACAGGTGACGAAAGTTTGTGTGGGGGAATACTTTGCATCTAGTGATCATAATGCCATCAGTTTCAAAGTAAAAATGCAACAAGATAGGTCTGGTCCACAGGTTGAGATTCTAAATTGGAGAAAGGCCAATGCCGATGGTATCAGAAAGTTTTTGGCAAGTGTGGATTGGGACAGGTTGTTTTCTAGCAAAGGTGTACTTGATAAGTGGAGGCCTTCAAAAGTGAAATTTTGAGAGTACAAAGTTTGTACTTGCCTGTCATAATAAAAGGGAAAGATAACAGTTTTAGGAAACCTTTGTTTTCAAGAGATATTGTGGCCCTGGTTAAGAAAAAGAAGTGCACACCAGGTATAGACAGGTAGGAACAAGTGAGGTAATTATGGAATATAAGAAATGCAAGAGAACACTTAAGAAAGAAATCAGGAGAGTTAGAAGAAGGCATGATATTGCCTTTGCAGACAAGATGAAGGAGAATCCTAAGGGATTTTACAGATAAGTTAAGAGGAAAAGGATTGTAAGAGACAAAATTGGCCCTCCAGAAGATCAGAATGTGTGGAGCCAGAAGAAGTAGGGGAGATCTTAAATGGATTTTTTTGCATCTGTATTTACTCAGGATATGGACACAGAGCCTTTAGAAGTGAAGCAAATCAGCAGCAAGATCATGGAACTTACAGAGATTACAGAGGAGGAGGTTTTTGCTATCCTGGGGCAAATTAGGGTGGCTAATTCCCAATGGCCTGACAAGGTGTTCTCTCAGACCCTGTGGGAGACAAATGCAGAAATTGCAGGACTCCTAGCAGAGATATTTAATTCATTGTTAGTGACAGGTGTGATTCTGGAGGATTGGAGGATAACTAATGTTGTTCCACTGTTTAAGAAAGACTTTAAAAATAAATCAGGAAATTATAAACCAGTGAGCCTGACATCAGTAGTGGGAAAGTAATTGGAATGTATTCTAATTGACTAGATATATGGGTAGTTGGATAGACAGGGACTGATTAGATACACTCAGCGTGGCTTTCTGTGTGGTGGGTCGTGTTGAACCAATATTATAGAATTTTTCAAGGAAGTAACCAAGAAAGCTAATGAAGGCAAGGCAGTGGATGTTGTCTACATGGACTTTAGCAAGGCATTTGACAAGGTCACGCATGGGAGGTTGGTCAGGAAGTTTCAATCGCTTGCCTTTCAAGATGAGTTAGTAAATTGGATTAGACATTGCCTTTGCGGGAGAGCCAAAGAGTGGTAGTGGATGGCTGCTTCTCTACCTGGAGGTTGGTGACTAGTGGAGTGCCTCAGGGATCGTTGCTGGGTCCTTTGTTGTTTGTTATCTATTTCAATGATCTGGTCAGCAAATTTGCGGTTGGCACCAAGATTGGGGTGCATGGACAGCAAGGTAGACTATCAGAGCTTGCAGCAGGATCTGAAAAGTGGAAGATAGAATTTAATGCAGACAAACATGAGGTGTTGTAGTTTGGTAAGACCCAGCAGGTTAGGTCTTACATGGTGAACAGTAGGGCATTGAGGAGTGTGATAGAAAGGTTCAAAGGTTAATTTTTATTGTCAAAGTATGCATGTATAATACAAATCTGCTATTCATCTCCTTCAGATAGCCATGAGGTACAGAAAAACCACAGGTGTTGTTGAAAGAAAAGACGTCAACCCCAATTCCCGCATGAAAAAGAAAAGGAATAAAACTCACACACCTGAAACCTACCACCCCTTGCTCACACAAAAAATGTAGCAGAGTGAACACACAGAAAACAGCAGCTGGAACACCAACCCCTCCCTCACACAAAAACCAACAGATCGGCCATCCCAAAGACAGGAGCCAAAACATCAAAAACCCCAAATCCCCCAACCCCAAAAACAGTAACAACAATATCACACCCCCAAACCCCTCCCCAGCAAAAAATAACAGTGCCAACAGCACCAAATCCCAACCCCCTGTCCCACATACAAACACCAACAGATCACCTAGACACAAAAAAACAAACAAATCAAATCCCAAATCCCAACCCCTCCCTTGACAAAAACCAACACATTGCCCACCCATAACCCCAACCTGCCAATTGGAAACAGGAAAGAAAAAACAGAAAACTGAAGGAGAGTAATATAAACTACAGTCCAATAATCATAAATCTCAGAATTTCAAAAACATCCCCCCCACCAGAATAGAGTATGTCCACTTGAAATCTGTCCTTCCATGAAGAGCAGCCGCCATACCGCCAAGCTGCAGCCATCCGACCGCTGTGTTGCTGATCTACAGCCTTCTGACCACTGCACCACTGGCCTGGCCACCAATCGCTGTGGACCCATGGCCTCTGTGGAGAGTGACCGCTGACCTCCTCTGCATTTGCCTCGATGCTTTGAAATGGAGTCAATCATGGCCCCGGGCCATCTCTGGTCTTCTGTACAAGGCAGTCCTCTCCAGGGACACCAAATTGCCAGATCAATCAGTCAAATTCCAAACTGCACGTCACAGGCTCCAGCAGTCTCCAAAACACAGTCAAGACAAAAAGAACAAGCAGAAGGCATAGAAAAAGTGAAATAATTGAAGAGATTGGCTATCTGAAAGGTGTCACCCATTGTTTGCTGGCTCCACCTTGACCAGAACTGATAAACAAAGGGGTCTGGGAACACAGGTCTATAATTAACTTGAAGTGGCGTCACAGTTAAATTGGGTTGTAAAGGAATCTTTTAACTCGTTGGCCTTCATAGATCAAAGTATTGAGTACAGGAGATGTTATGTTGAAGATGTATAAGACACTGGTGAGGCCTGATTTGGAGTATTGTATGCACTTTTGGTCACTTATCTACAGAAAAGATGTAAGATTAAAAAAGTACAGAGAAAATTTACAAGGATGTTGCCAGGACTTCAGTTATACGGAAAGATTGAATAGTTTAGGGCTTTATTCCTTGGAACACACAGTAGAAGCCTGAGGGGAGATTAGATAGAGGAATACAAAATTATGAGAGGTATGGATAAGGTTAATGCAAGCTGACTTGTTTCCACTGAGGTTGAGTGGCAATACAACTAAACATCATCTTTTAAGGGTGAAAGGTGAAAAGATTAAGGGGAACATGAGGGAGGCTTCTTCGCTCAGTGGGTCTTGAGAGTGTGGAATGAGCTGTCAGCACAAATGGTGCATGGAGCTCAATTTCAACACGAGAAGTTTGGATAGGTACATGGATAGTGGGGGTATGGACAGTTATGATCAGGGTGCAAGTCAATGGGACTAACAATTTAAATGGTTCAGCATGGACTAGATGGGCTGAATAGCCTGTTTCTGTGCTGTACTTTTCTATGACTCTGGAAAGTTCAGGCAGCATCTGCAGAGGGAAATGGACAGTCAATGTCTTATGTCAAGCGCTTTCATCAAAGTTCAAAGAAAATTTATTATGGAAATACTGTCACCATTTACAACTCTGAGATTCATTTTGTGTGGGCATACTCAATAAATCCAATAACCATAATAGAATCTATGAAGGCTCTGAAGCATTCGGGCTCTTACGACCAGACTATATAACAGTTTCTTCCCCCAAGCTATCAGACTCCTCAATACCTGAAGCCTGGACTGACACCTTGCCCTATTATCCTGTTTATTATTTATTGTAATGCCTGCACTGTTTTTGTGCACTTTATGCAGTCCAGTGTAGGTCTGTAGTCTAGTATAGCTTTTTTTTAATTACGTAGTTCAGTCTACTTTTTTGTACTGTGTCATGTAACACCATGGCCCAGAAAAACGTTGTCTCATTTTTACTATGCACTGTACCAGCAGTTATGGTCAAAATGACAATAAAAGTTGACTTGGGGGACATCACGTGATGACGTAGGATCGAGACGCAGGGACCCAGCTCTCCCGTAAAAAGTTAATAAATTAATGTTTAAATGAAGAAAAGTTAGTCAATACTTTCTAAAAGTTACTTATAAACGACTCCGGACTGTGTCAAGCTATGCCTCAAGGAAGGAAGATGAAGAAATCTAATACCGGGAAGACTACGCAAATTGGAACAAGAACAAGGCCTACGTCTACCGAGGAACCGCGGTCTCAGGTACATTATATCACCAGCGATACGGAACAGGAGACTGTGGCAACATTGGCCACTTCCAAAGGAAAAGACCATCGTGAACTGCGCAAACGCGAAGGATGGAGCATGCGCAAACGGGAGCAACAAGAACTACAAAGCCTAGCTACCACTGCAACTGAAAGTGATAGCGAATCGGAGGGAGAGTCAAATCTCTCGGAAGGACCAGATGAAGAAGGAGTTAAAAGTCCTTCTAGAAATATAGAAAAAACTTTGAGGCAAATAATGCGTAAATTAGACTCATTAAAGGTAATTAAAAATAATCAAAAAATACTCGAAAAAAAAATGACCAATATGGAGATTATGCTTGATAAAATGACAAAGAGACAGGAAAAAATGGAAAAAAGAATTACGGACTTGGAAACTACAACGGAAGACATGGTTGAAAGAATGGACAAAATGGAAAAGGAAAATACTGCTTGGACATCAGAAAGAAAACAATTTATGGAAAAAATTGATAAGCTTGAAAATCTCAGTAGACGAAATAATATTAAAATTGTTGGACTTAAGGAAGATATAGAAGGAGAAGATCCAATAAATTTTTTTCAAAAATGGATCCCTAAAACATTGAAAATGGAAAGAGAAACTCCAATTGAGATTGAAAGGGCGCATAGATCTTTAAGGTCAAGACCTCGAGCTGATCAAAACCCACGATCAATTTTGATAAAATGCTTACGATACCAAGACAAAGAAAAGATCCTGAAGGCCGCTGCCCAAAGTGCCAAAAATAGAAACGGGCCACTGATGATAGCAGGGAAACCAGTTCTTTTTTATCCGGATATAAGTTACAACCTGTTGAAGAGAAAGAAGGAATTTAACCCAGTGAAAAAAGCCTTATGGGTAAAGGGTTATAAATTTACAATGCGTCATCCAACAACACTGATAATTTTTTTGGAGGGAAAATTTTTTTTTTCCGATTATCAAAAAGCGGAGGAGTTTGTACAAGAACTTCCATCTATTCGCTAATTACACATAGAGGCTTCCAAACGTAATGGATTAAAGATGAAGATAGACCCAAGGAACAGAAGTGATGGACATTTATGGATATTATAGAAGAGAAAAGCAAAATTTTAGAAATACTTAATGAGAATAGTATTTTTTTTTCTCTCTTCTTATACATATACTTTTTTATGTTGCGGGGGGGCTGGGAGGCTGTGGATCGGTTACTGCGGGATTCACGTGTGTAATCATGGCGGTTGCCATGACCCGTACAGCAGAGGGGGGTAATGTTGTGTCTTTTTCCCACAACATTAGTAGGGGGGTATTTTGTTTTTTTTATATTTTAATTTTTTTTCTATCTTTTTGCCTGGATGATTGGTGGGGACACACATAGCAACATGGAGATTTTTATAAAGATTTCCCAGGATACCATGGAAGTGGAAAGATTAGGTATTATTATAGATTGGAGTAATATAATAAAAAAAATAATGACTAATCTACTAAATTTTTTAAGTTTTAATGTTAATGGGCTTAATGGGCCAGTAAAAAGAAAAAGAATTTTAACATATATTAAAAAAAATGAGAACTCCGTGGAGCATGTGGGGATCTTCCAACATCCAGGCATTCCCTTTTTTTTTTCTTTCTTATTTTTTTAATAGGGATGTTAGGGGGGAGGGGTTAAGGGGAGGGGGGCTGGGTAACACTTTTTTTTCATACACATTTATTCTGTAACTATTTGAAAACAATAAAAAAAGTTTTTTAAAAAAATAAATAAAAGTTGACTTGACTTGAAAGACCACATGGATTGGGTGTACAACCAGAGTGCAAAAGTCAACAAACTGTACAAATACCAAAAGAAAAAATAATAATAATGATAATAATAAGCATTAAATATTGAGAACAAGTTGAAAGTGAGTCCATTGGCTGTGGGAACATTTCCATGATGGAGCAAGTGAAGTTACCCCCTTTGGTTCAAGAGCCTGATAGTTGGGGGCATAATAACTGTTCCTGAACTTGGTGGTGTGAGTCCTGAGGCACCTGTACCATCTTCTTGCAGCTGTGAGATGAGAGCATGACCAGGGTAGTGGGGATCCCTAATGATGGATGCTGCTTTCCTTCGACAATGCTCCATGTAGATGTGCTCAGTGGTGGGGGTGCTTTATCCAAGATAGACTGGGCAATATCCACTACTTTTAGTTGGATTTTCCTTTCAAGAGTGTTGGTGTTCCAATATTGGACTGTGATGTAACCAGTCAGTATATTCTCCACCACACATCTGCAGAAGTTTTAGATGTCATGCAGAATCTTTGCAAACTCCTAAGGAAGTTGAGGCACTGCTCTGGTTTCTTTGTAATTGCTCTTATGTGCTGGGCCCAGGAGAGGAATGAAAGCACTTTGAAATGATAGCACTGAGGAATTTAAAATTGCTGACCCTCTCCTCCTCTGATCTTCCAATGAGGGCTGGCTCATGGATCTTTGGTTTCCTCCTCCTGAAGTCAATAATTAGCTCCTTGGTCTTGCTGACATTCAGTAATGTGTTGTTGTTGTGGCACCACTCAGCCAGATTTTCAATCTCTCTCCAGTAAGCTGATTTGTCACCACATTTGATTCAGCCTGCAGTAGTGATGTCATCAGCAAACAAGACTGGAAAGAAGGAGTAGAGGAAGGGTTGGCAAATGATAGGATTATCCAGATGAGGGGTGTGATAGGTAGGTGAGGAGGGAGGGAACGATGTACTGTAGAAGCTGAGAGGTGATAGGTTGAAGTGACAAAAAGCTAAAGAAAATGGAATCCAGAGAGAGTCTCAGTCCAAAAGACCAACCTAGATACTTACCTCTTTAGATGTTTTCTTACCTGCTGAGTCCCTCCACATGCTATGTATTGCTCCAAGTTTCCAACATCTACAGTTTCTTGTGTCTTTAAAATTTGTCATAATTTTTCTTGTGAGAATTTCCAAGAAACATTATGTTGAACTTTGCAAGTGGCTGAGGGTATGGTAGGTGCAGACAGCTCTTTACTTAATGTATAAAGAAAGGTAAAACAATTATAATCTAATAAACTTTAAGAGGTTTGTAGTATTGCCTTAGACACAGATCCCTTGCTTAATGGTGTTGGTCCACAGCATAAAAAAGATTAGGAATCCCTGCTTTAGAGTATCCATGACACTTAGAGGTCTGCCATTCTCATTGGAATATTATTGAGTTTCTTAAGGCTAAAAATATACACTGTGCCAAAAGAAAATCGGTTATATATTAGTCATGTGGATATTTAGATTCCTGATAGAATCATCTTTTTCAACATTTTACATTCTATTTGCAAAATAAATGTGAATATATTACACAGCTTTCTGTTGTCACTGTTAATGGACTCTTCAAGCACACTAATGTGATGTGTGACACCTCTTTGAAAAACGTGAGTTGGTATTATTTTTATTTTTTCTAAGTTCATTTGATGGATATACACATTTGATACAGTGTCTGTGTTAAATTTTTATTTAAATATTTCCTTTCAAAAAGCAGTATAATTTTTTCAGAGTTGACACAGAGTCCATCATAAACTTTCAAAAGATCCATTCTAAACAGATCCTGCAGAAATTAATTTACACAAACATATTACTAAAGTTTCCACCAGTTCACTTCAGTGTTCTTAGAATATCCACATTAAAATCCTTCTCAGTGTGATTAAAAAAAACTCTGCATTAAGGCTTGTAATCCTGAAATTACTTAAGAATTTGCATTTGTATTGTGCTTCAAAAATTCTGGATCAGAATCAGGTTTAACATCACCAGCATATGTCATGAAATTTGTTGTCTTTGTGGCAGCTGTACAATGCAATACATAATAAAAGCTGTGAATTACATTATGTATGAGATCGGACTGTATATTGAGGAGCGCAAAACCAAGCCCTTCGGCCCATCAACTCCATGTGGAACTGTTATTCTGTGTAGTCTATTGACCAACACCCGGACCATAATCCCCATACCTCTCTCATCCATTCACTTATTCAAACTTCTAAGTGGTGCAATCGAACCCACATACACAACTTCCACTGGCAGCTCATTCCACACACATAAACTTGAGTGAAGTTCTAGTCTCTCCCAACCTCAGTGGAAAAAGTCTGTTTACATAGGTACCCTATCTACATTATGTCCCTCATAATTTTGTATATTTATGTCAAATCACTCTCATTCGCTTTCAATAAACTGTAAAATAAATAAATATTGCAAAGAAAGGATTAATGAAATCCTCGACCATTCAGAATTCTGATGACGGAGGGGAAGCTGCTGTTCCTGAATCACTGAGTATAAATCTCCAGGCTCCTGTACCTCCTCCGTGACAGAATTTCGCGTCGCACTATGAATCCTGCACCCTCCCAGTCGCAGGTGGCGCAAGGAACGGAGGCTGGAGTTCCGCGGGACCACGTGGCTATGCGGCGGGTTCTCGGTGTCGGGTGGGTGGGGGAAACGACGATGACGATACACGTGGCTGAGCGATGACGTCAGGAGATCGTGGGTGGAGAGGCGAGCCGGATTGACGCTCGTGCGTGCACGCGCCCACTCATTCAAACCTTAACGGACGGGCCGCGCGCGCACGCGTCCACCCACGCTGCGCGCGGGCGCGCCAAACGCAAGTCTCCTCGCCCGGTCTTTCTCAATCGCGCGCGCGCGCCAAACCCCAGTCTCCTCGCCCGGTGTTTCTCAATCGCGCGCGTGCGCGCGCACGTTTTTTTCCGCTCTGGTTTCCTCTCACGGACACTGCCGAGTTCTCGGATCCATGTAATTGATCGATCGCCGCTCCTTGAACGCCGGGGTTTGTTATTTTTGTTAAACCCCCACCCCTTCCATCTCATCGAGCCACGGTTAACGGAGGCGGCGGCCGCCGCGGCCGGCAACCATGGACAACAAGGCATTCACCAAGGAGCTGGACCAATGGATCGAGCAGCTGAACGAGTGCAAGCAACTGAACGAGAACCAAGTACGGACGCTGTGTGAGAAGGTGAGTGGGGTGGGGGTAGAGATAGATCGAGGCCGGGGACTGAACCGGCCCTGCTGTTGTCTGAGGAAGCGGGTCCGGGCCTTCCGCGGCTAGGCCACGTTTACCCCGCCAGATAGTGCGCCACAGGCCGGGCGGGGCGCCGCTGCTTCCGGCTGCCAAAGAGTGGGCCCCATACCACGCCCCCATCCTCCGGTCGCTGCGGGCATTTGCGGTGTTGCGGTGCAGCCGAAAGGGTTTCACACTCTCCTGGTCTACGGGTGTAAAGGCAAATGATAACGGCTGCTCGGAGGCCGAAACAGATTTGAGGGAATGGAAGTAATAATGAATTCAGGCGGCATTTGTGGACCGAGAATCAACAACTGACCTTTCCCAATTATTGTCTTAAACCTGGTTTCCCTGTTCAGGAAGGCTGGCTGAACTCCCAACCTCTTGATTTTACCATAGATATGATGAAATTGTTCTGTCACCCGTCTTGAGTTTTTTATTCTCTGGTAAACTTGCTGTATAATTTTGTTATTGAGGGCTTAGCTGCTTCAAGTTATTTTTTTCAATATACACTAGTACTATACATGTACACAGACATAGTTTTGTTATGCTCTCTGTAAATAAGTTTTTAACTATCTACAGATGCTGACTAACTTGTTGAATATTTCAAACACTTTGATTGTTTTGTTTTCCAGTATGCATTTATTTTGTACTAGTAACTTTTTTATTAAGTTACTTTACAAACAAATTGTTCTGCATATTTAGCAGATGGAGTGATAAAGTTAACATTTCAGGATAATGACCCTGAAATGGACAAAAAACAGTTGGATTTTAAGTTTCCCTCTGCAACTTGTATATTTTTCCAATTTTCCTGTTTTGATGAAGGGTCATTTATCTGAAAGTTAAGCTCTGTTTTACTCTCCATAAATACTTCATGGTATGCTGAATATTTCTGGCTGTTTTTATTTACAATTTCATCACCTGCAGTTATTTAAAAATTTCTTTTGAAGATTGGTGGCTTTGCAAATGAACACCATCTAGTGCAGTCAATACTTGTTCCAATTTAAAAGCTTGTTAATGCTTTAAGTATTAAATATATTTGAGGTTAATGTCTATCTATTGTTTAGATTCACCCAGTGCTGCAGCCATTCAAGCTTAGTTTGCTAGCCTTTTGAAAGATCTGCCCAATTAGCCTGTTCTTTGTGCTTTGCCAGAGGCTCACAAATCTTTACCGCAAACATATTTCACCATTTTCTTCTTGAAAGCTGCCAGTGAATCCGGTGTCATTGCCCTTTTGATGATCCTGTTCCAGACTGCAACATCTCAAAGTATAGAGCACTATCTCCCTGCCTTCCTTCTGGTTCTTGTAACAAATAATTTTGAACATCCAATTGGATTCTGCTCTTAAGTCTGCTGTGTTGCAGAGAGAAGCACAATTTCTGATGTGACCCCAAATAATGAAAGCTGTACCCATCATCTTCATTACTGTTCTAAGATTTTTACTCTACATACTCTACATTGCTCCAATGATAGTGTGTTTGTTTTGGCTATCATTTATTTTTGAGTGCAGTTTCTTGCCTTTCTACTCTTGCATTAGAGAATACAGTAGGGTCTGGTAATTGAGTTATGGAAAGAGGGACTGGCTAAGCTAAGCTTGTTTTTCCAGGAGCAGTAAAGAATACAAAATTATGAGAGCATAAGTAGGTTAGATGGTAAAAATCTTCATCCCTAGTAGGGGTTTCAAAATAGGATGACATAGGGATCTGCTGCCAGAGAAGAAAGTGGATTTGGATAAATTACTACATTTGAGGCATTTATCCAAATACTTAAAATAGACAAGGCACAGAAGGATACAGTCTTGATATAAGCAAAATGGTCAAGATGGACCTGGTGGGTCAAATAGCTAATTTCTGAACTGTATGACTCTAGCTCTTTGGCATCATGTTTTATTAACTGAACACTTGCCAGTTCATGAGTGAAAATGCTTGATGCTAATTTATAGCTAATAATGTAAGAGGGAAGCTTTTGGTTTAATACACATGCTAAAGCTATTCCAGATTTCAGTTGTTCAGTTTTAGGGAAATATTTCTGGGACAAATGTGACGAAGTTCTTAATAGAACCCTTTACAGCTGGAAAGAAATACTTTATCCAATTTGTGTAGGCTGGTTTACGACTCAGATGTGAAAGAATAAATGTTTTAGCCTAACTCTATTCTATGAAACTTCTTGCTTAGATGGTATAAGTGAGAGGCTGCCAGTTTGCCTTTTTCCTGTAATATCAAATCTAGATGTTCATGGATATTCATGTTAGTGTTGAAGTGCAGTATATTGTACTGGATAGTATGAAGTTTCCAAGAGAATTATCTCTGTTCAGGTCAGTGCTTCCTAGCTTAATTTCATTAATGTAATAGCATCATTCTATTAATATTTAGGATATGTACACTTGCAAACTTCTGTGGCATCAAATTATCTTCAAAAAATGAAATATTACTTGTATGAACAATTATGTGGCTTTTTTGGTCTTTTGATAAATTTCTATTCAAACCAAAGTTTCTAACAGATTATTTTAAGTGATCTTCGTACTCTATTCTGTGAATGTATTTAACGTTTTGTAGAATTTTGTACAGTCCATCAAGGTAATGCCTAAGACCTTCCAGGCCTTTGCTTCGAAGTACATAGCTCTTTAAGTTCTGACAGTGATTGTTTACAAATCTCCTCAACTGAGTTGATATCATACAGTAGATTTTCCTGGTGATAATGAGTAGCAAAACTAATCTCTCTTCCTCCTCTTAGCCTAATTGAGATGTGTAGCTTGATTTGAAAATTGCTGGTATTGTTTCCTCTATAAATGCAGTGACATACAATGTTATCATGTTTGGTTTTGAACTGAGAAATTACTACTGTAGAACATATTTTGCTTCTAAGAATTCTTGTCAGAAAATCTTTATCTTTATTTGGGATTCTGCAGAAAGATGGTGTAATGGGTTATCTTAAGTTTACATGCATTAATTTCAACCATATAGCCAACTAAGGTCAATTGCAAGGACATTCATGTAACGGACAGTAATCTCATCGGCTTTACAAGTCATATAGGATGTCATGTGAAATCAGGAATGACATTCAATTTTGATGCTTGGGGAATATCTTTAGAACCAGTTTTTCTATTTCAAGAATAAGTGGAATGCAAATCTGACACTTTGCAACTGAACATTTTTGCTTGTTTGTGACCTCTGGTTGTGCATTCAGAAGACTGTAACTGAGCTTTGTTACCCGTTGGTATCATAAATTGGGTCTCTTTCCCTAAAGAATAACTAAATTCAGCACAGTGCATCAAAATGAAAATAATGTCATTGGATAAAATATTTCTGGTGAAAGCCTTATTTTTGTTTGACCTAGACAGCCATAAGCCTGAAGGTAGTTTTTGGTTCATGTTTCAAGTAGGATGTGCAGGGGGAGAGGAAGATATGTATGACTAAAAGTATTAAAAGGAATCAAGATAAAGGCTGCGGAGAGCCATTGTCTTTACCTGCTTTAGCTGCTAATAGAATGTAATTATACATTTCTAAGGCTCTATTTAGTATTATATACACCTACTTCAGATGTTTTGTGTAGAATCTATATCAGTCACTGAATGATTATGCATATGTTCATGTTTATTTGAGAAAGTTATCTATGAAGCAACAACAGCATTGGCTTTGAACAATTTTGATTTTAGTTGCTATGTACAGCTGCAGAATAACTGCATTCCATTGCAAAGATCAGTTTAATCGATTTGAAAACATTGCTCACATTGAGGGTTCATGCAAAACCTTCCTTTTTTTAATAGCTTTTAAACTGCTATTTAAAGCCACATACAATGACAAGTAACATTTTTGTAGTTTGAAATTGCAGGGCATGTAAATCACAGTGTTCTCAACCGCTGTTTTTCTTTTATCCATTCAATGAGATCTCTTGTTTTGCCTGAAACATGAATAAGAGCCCTCTATGCCCTCTACAAACATGTCATGGCCAACTGCAGATAAATCTTAACGTTTGTTTATTCTGGATTTAAATTATTACTAATAGATTAAAAGTTTGACTTGATTTTGAAAAGCTGAATACCATGAATGATAGATGTGTACACTTAGTCCATTAGCACCTACAGTGAAATAATCATAAGAGTTGTACAGCAGGCAGGCAGACCCTTGGGCTCATCTCATTCATGTCGACCAAGTTGCCTATCTGAGCTAATCCTATTTGTGTTTTGCCCGTGTCTCTCTATTGGTATTGGTTTATTATCGTCACGTTCTGAGAGACACTGAAAAGCTTTGATTTTTCATGGCATTCAGACAGATCACACTATACGTAATTACGCTGAGATAGTAAAAAGAAAATGTAGAATATAGTAAAATAGAAAACAAAAATATAGTAATTGTAGTTGTAGAGAGGGCAAGAGCTGTGAAACAGTAGATTGGGAAATAGAATTCACTGCATCTTTTAACATATGCAAGGTCAGTTCAAGAATCTGATGGTATAGGAGCTGTCCTTGAGTGCATCCTCTCAAACCTTTGTATCTTTTGCCCAATGGGAGAAGAGAGAATAACCTTGTCCTTCAATATATTAACCACTTTCCCAGGCAATGGGAAGTGTAAGCAGTCAAGTCCCTATTCATATAATTGTCTAAATGTTTTTTAAATGTTATAATTATACTTTAGCCCTGCCACTTCCTCTTGACAGCTCGTTCCACATACCAGTCAGCCTCTATGTACAAAAAGTTGTCCCTTGGGTGCCCTTTTAAAAACTTCCCCTCTCACCTTAAATGTATGACTCTAGTTTTAAATTCCCCTACCGTGGGATAAAAGATTGACTGTTCATCTTATCTATGCCCCTCATGATTTTATGTCTATAAAGACACCCATCAGTCTTGTGTGGTACAAAGTGGAAAGTCCCAGCCTATCCAGCCTCTCCTTAAAAGTCCAATCCTCCACACCCAGTAACACCCTTGTGAATCTTTTATGTACCCTTCTCAACTTGGTGACATCCTTATGGCTAGGTGATCAGAACCATACGCTGGTCTCAACAACATCTTGCACTTTGTAGCGTAGCTCCCCATTCCAGATGCCTTGTGCAGGAAGGCACAGAGTCGACTGTACTTCCTAAGAAGGTTGGCGTCATTCAATGTCTGTAGTGAGATGCTGAAGATGTTCTACAGGTCAGTTGTGGAGAGCGCCCTCTTCTTTGTGGTGGCGTGTTGGGGAGGAAGCATTAAGAAGAGGGACGCCTCACGTCTTAATAAGCTGGTAAGGAAGGCGGGCTCTGTCGTGGGCAAAGTACTGGAGAGTTTAACATCGGTAGCTGAGCGAAGGGCGCTGAGTAGGCTACGGTCAATTATGGATAACTCTGAACATCCTCTACATAGCACCATCCAGAGACAGAGAAGCAGTTTCAGCGACAGGTTACTATCGATGCAATGCTCCTCAGACAGGATGAAGAGGTCAATACTCCCCAATGCCATTAGGCTTTACAATTCTACCGCCAGGACTTAAGAACTTTTTAAAAGCTATTATTAATGCTTTTTGAGATAGTGATTTAGATGCATATCATATTTTTTACTGAGTTAAGTATTGTATGTAATTAGTTTTGCTACAACAAGTGTATGGGACATTGGAAAAAAAGTTGAATTTCCCCATGGGGATGAATAAAGTATCTATCTATCTATCTATCTATCTATCTATCTACTAAAATGCCCTGGCTGACAAAGGCAAAATTCACTATTCTCTCTCCTTATGTTGCCTCATTCAGGGAACTGTACTTGTTTCTCTACTTCTCTTTGTTCTACAGCATTCTTTGGGACTTTGCCATTTATTGTGCATCCAACCTTGGTTTAACTAACCAAAATGTGAGACTTTTCACTTGTTCAAGTTAAATTCCATCTACCAGCCCTTGGCTCACTTTCCTAGCAGATCTAGATCATGTTATTATCTTAGATAATCTTCACAATCCATAAACCACTGCTTTATGTGTCACAGGCAAATTTACCAATCATGCATACTACATTCTCATTCAATTCATTATTATAGATGACAAACAATGGACCCGGTACTGACCTTTGGGCCACACCATTGGTTAATAGCCTCCAATCTGAGAAACAGTCATCTATCACCCTCTTAATCCTACTACCAAGCCAATTCTGTGTCCAGTTTGCTAGTTCACTCTGGATCCCTTGTGATCTAACAGTTGTGACTCGTAGATTATTAAAATCTTTAGAAAATGTTTTCCTGCCCTCGTCGATCCTCGTCACTGCTTCACTCAAATTCTTGAGCCACTATTTTTCATGCACATAGCTGTGCTGGTTATCAGTAATCAGACCTTTGCCTTTCCAAATGCAGTTAGATTCTATCTTCTAGAATCCCCTCCAGCAACTTGCCCATGACTGATATTCGGGTCACTAGCCTTTACTTAACAGCCTTAACAAGCTAGGGAACAACTGCTATGCTGTCTTTTGCTACTTTGCCTGTGATTAACAATTTTCCAGAGTCCTAGCAATGTTTTGGCCTCTCAATGTCCTAGAATACCCTTGGTCAAGCCCTCAGGATTTATCCACTTTATGCTAAAGTGACTCTTTTGCAGTGTGGATATGGTTCAAGCCAGTTTAAAGGCTAACATTTGATGCAAGCTGTTTCATGCAAAATCTGTGAAATGAAAGGGCACATGAAATAGTGGTTATTACACTAAGTGCCAGGTAATTGCAACAATATCTCTAAATAGTCCCTATGTTTGTCCCATTAGCAAAGTAAGGAAGTATTCAAGATGTTACACATCTAATTAAGCACCCGGTTTGCCTTTTTGTTGTAAGAAATTAGTCTCACTTAAATTTCATATATCTTCAGAAAATATGAGATAGTGACTATATTGTATAAAACCGTAACAGATTAAACTTTACTATAAGGTGTAAAGAAGAGTAAAAGACTGGTCACTATATTTGTAAAAAAAAAAGACAAAATTTCTAATGCATATTTTGGAGGTCATGAACATAAGAAAGGCTAATTGATCTATTTAGTAGCATGTATTAGATACTAATTCGTCAGTGCTAACTATTTTCCAACCCATACTAGGGGATTGTAATCCCTAAAAGAGTGTAATACAATAATTAGTATAGCAAAGTAACACACATTTTATTTTAGTTTGACAGAATACAGAACTATTGGGAAGCTGTCAATTTAAGAGGAGGTGGAAAGAATTTTGTACAAAATAATTAGCAGTTAAAGTGGCAGAGATGAAATCTATGTACTGTATTTGAACAGTAACTGCTTTCTGTGTTGAATCTTTCTGGGAGAACAATCTACATGCCTGTCAAGCATATCCATCTTGCACAAATGGGTGGGGCAGCTGCTTCTTCTGAGTTGGAAAATTCTCCATGCCCTTGGACATCTGGTTCATGAAATGAAAAATATTGATTTGGTGGAAGTGGTTTACTGAGCTATGCTGTTTGCAAAGAATAAATATAGCTTTTATGTTTCATCCAGCTGTTAAAACTGATTCCCAGTTCCACAATATGTCTTTGCCAATACAGAATCTTGCTTTGTGTATTTTTGAGGCATCAGTGTCTTGCACCACGCAGTACGTGCTGTAGGTTCACTTAATACAATGCAGACAGGAAGGAAGAACACTGTTGCAATAGGTGCTATGCAAAGGAGACTAGAGCATGAATATGTTCTTGTGAATACAGGTTTCCCCCACTATTCAAAGGTAGAGCGTTCCTGTGAAACGGTTCATAAGCCAAAATGTCGTAAAGTGAAGAAGCAATTACCATTTATTTATATGGGAAAATTTTGTGAACATTCGCAGACCCAAAAAATAACCTACCAAATCATGCCAAATAACACAAAACCTAAAATAATAGTAATATATAGTAAAAGCAGGAATGATCTGATAAATACACAGCCTATATAAAGTAGGAATACTTTTCTGCAATCATTGCAGCACTGTCCACCATAGCGAAAATCTCAAGCAAGCGCTTTCAGCAGAAAGACTCGTGCAAGCGCTCTCAACTGCACTCGTGGCAAAAAACACCCGGCACAAGCACTCTCGGCAGAAAGCACTCTTTCCAGTAACCTTTAAGCTATGAAGCTGCCAAATCATACCAAATAACACATAAAAATACACAGCCTATATAAAGTAGAAATAATGTATGTACAGTGTAGTTCACTTACCAGAATTGGGAAGTCAGCGAGCACACTAATGATGGTGTGTTAGGCTGAGTCGTTGGAGGTTGGGGTGGTGGGAGACTGGGGTGTCATCTCATTGTCATTTGTTTCCATCAGGGCAGGCAGGGCACCTTCATCTGTGTCTGCCTGCCTTGATGTCGAAGGTCAAGATTCGTCGTCTGCTGTAGCTGATGTGAAATGACAGTATGCTTGACTGCTTAGCCTCACACATTTTTCTATCATACAGTTCTTCGTAAGCACTCAAACCACCCTGCAAATATGCCCTAAACCTACGTACCCTTTCAAAATGAAGTCATACTTTTCTGCAATCATTTCAGCGTTGTCAATTGCAGCGAAAATCTCACGCAGTTGCTTCACATTCAGTTCCTGGATGACTTCACTTTCGGGCCGTTCGCTACTGCGTTCAGTTTCAATTGTAATCCTTTCCTCTTCATCTGTCAGTTCCTGGTCATGGGATGCCAAAACCACTTCAACATCATCTTTGTCAACTTCCACAAACCCAGCCTCCTTAGCCAAACTCACTGTGGTCCTTACTTTGTTCACCATGATCGAAACGCTTAATTATGTCTAGTTTTATGCTAAGTGTAACACCCTTACACACTCTTTTAGGCTTTTCCGATACCTTAAAACTCTTGCTAACAGGTGCACAAAATAAATCGACATAAAGCACAGATGATTACAGGCACGTGTTTAAGCAATGCTGGCTAGAATGCAGTTCCGGGGAGGAGCTTGGCTGCTCAGGGCGCACGCTGCCTTTTTTCGTAACAGTAAAAACACCTTCTGTTAGTGAAAACAGGTAATTATTGTAGGGTCTTTTGTAACAGCGAGGTGTCGTAAAGCAAACGTTCGAAAAACGGGGGACACCTGTATACTGTATGCTGAGATAGGGTCTGAGGGCTAGTGTCATCAGTGAAATTTTTTGACTATGATATTCACCAAATTATGTTTAATATCTTATATTTCCAAAATTATTCCCATTTGCCAATGCAAATCATTAAATTAATTTCAACTGGCTGTCATTTTTTGCATAGAATATAGTCATACTATTGCTGGTTCATATTTGATGCCAAGGTACTTTCTTTTCACTCCTATTGGCAGTACTGCTTTACATTTGCACAAAGTAAATGTATTCTCAATTCATTTATGTTTTAAAAGGGTGTACATTTAATAGATTCCATGGAAAATAAAATGCACCAAGCAGTGTTCCTAGGACTCATTAAAATACCAAGTCGCTTTAGTTTGTGTTATTTGGTCAGTCTTAATAGTCATCTTTTGTGCAGGCTGTTTTATCATTTATTGGATTTCCAGAATTTGTTACTAAATTTCCTTCCTGTTTTCTTCTGTAGGCTAAAGAAATTCTTACAAAAGAGTCAAATGTACAGGAAGTACGATGTCCCGTCACTGTCTGTGGTGATGTTCATGGACAGTTTCATGACCTAATGGAACTGTTCAGAATTGGAGGCAGATCTCCAGACACCAATTATCTTTTCATGGGAGATTATGTTGACAGAGGTTATTATTCAGTTGAAACTGTGACATTGCTCGTAACACTGAAGGTATGTTATTTCCTTTGCTAATTTGTAGAATCTTTTGTAATGTAAGTTATATTTGGCTTTCTCATGAATGCTTACTTGGCAAGTTACTATTTGAACTACTGATAAAACTGCTTATGATTTTGTAATAGTGGTTCTAAGGCATAACTAGTGAGAACGTTGTTCCATATTAATTGTTGTATTTTGATAGGTTCGATATCGAGAACGCATCACAATATTACGAGGGAACCATGAAAGCAGACAAATCACACAAGTATATGGGTTTTATGATGAATGTTTAAGAAAATATGGAAATGCTAGTGTTTGGAAGTACTTCACAGACCTGTTTGATTATCTGCCCTTGACAGCCTTAGTAGATGGTCAGGTGAGTAGAGTTATTTATTTAAGTAGAATCATTTTTTGCAAGTTTTAAGGCTTTTTTGAGTGGCTATACTATATCTAAATCCTCTTCAGTTGTTTGATTTGAGTGGGGTATCAAATTGGTTTTTTTTGCTATCAGTAGCATACTTGCACAGAAGGCACCAGTTTCTAATTCCAATATATTTTGTCAAGTCTCAAGATTGAAAATCAGTTTAAGGGTTCATTTCCTGCAAAATAAGCAAGGAGGTGGTCTAGTAAGTTGGGGTGGTTTTTGTTCTCTCAAAATGTTTTTTAAACTTAAATCATAGATTGTTCTAATGAATGTAATGAATAGGCAATACAATGTTAGCGACTCCTAGAATGGATACAGATGATTCTTAGAAAGATTTCTTTCCCGTTGTAAAAGACCCCACTCAGGACCATCAGGGCATTGTTTCCTGCACCATCACAAACCTGATCAAATCTGGAGATAGCCAATTCGCTGCTACCAACCTCCTATTTCTCTTACTCCACACTGTTCATTTCTTCTGCTTAAAGATCCACGAACCTGACTCTCCAGGTAGGCCCATTGTTTCTACTTGCTCCTGCCTCACTAAACTTCTCTCCATATGCCTTGACATCATTTTATCATGTTCTCTATCTTCTCAACAACTTTCAATTCCCTGGCCCTGATCACCACATTTTCACCATGGATGGCCATGCCCTATACACTTCTAACCCATCTAGAGGACCTTAAAGCTCTCTTTTTCTTTAATCTCCACCACCACTATCTAGCAGAACTGGTCCTCACCCTCAACAGGCTCCTTCTACTTTCTCTAAACTCAAGATATAGCCATGGACACCCTCATGGACCCCAGCCACGCCTGCCTTTTCATTGACTCTGTGGAGCAGTCCGTGTTCCAAGCCTTCCCTGATAACGCTCTCTAACTCTTTCTGCACTACGTTTCCGATTGTATTGGTGCTGCTTCATGCACTCATGTTGAGCTCATTAATTTCATCAACTTTACCTCCGACTTCCATCTGCTCTGAAATTCACTTGGTCCATTTTTGGCACACATCCACTTTTCTCTATCTCTCTATTTCCATGTCTGGAGACAAACTATTTACCAATATCTTGCCTACAAATTCCTATGGCTATCTTCACAATATATCTTCCCACCTGTCTCCTGTTAAAATACCATTCCCTTTTTTCAAATCCTTTGCCTCCAATGTCTGTTCTCAGGATGAAGCATTTCTTTCCAGGGCATTAGTGATGTCCTCCTCCTTCAAAGAATGGGGTTTCCTTTCCTCTACTATTGATGCTGCCCTCACTTGCATCTCCTTCATTTCCGGGACATCTGTGCTCACCCCATCTTCTCGCCGTCTTAACAAGGACAGAGTTCCTCTTATACTAAACTACCGCCCCATGAACCTCCACATCCAACACATCATTCCCCGCAACTTCCGCCATCTTCAATTGGACCCCACCACCAAATGTGTCTTAACTCCCCCACCACTTTCTACAGTGATCTTGCAATTTACTCATCCATTTGTTCCTCCCCACTAATCTCCCTCCTGGCAGTCATCCCTGCAAATGGAAATGGTGCTCCACCTGCCCATTTACCTCCTCTCTCGCCTCCATTCAGGGCCCCAAGCAGTCCTTCCAGTTGAGGCAACACTTGTGAATCTGTTGGGGTTCTCCACTGTATCCGGTGTTCCCAATGCAGCCGCCTCAACATTGGTGAGACCTGATGTACAAACGTTTGTAGATTGGTGCACTGATATCTGATTGTATGAATATTGATTTCTTCAACTTGTGGTAATGCTTATGCTCTCCACTTTCCCTGTTTTTCAATTTCCCACTCTAGCTCTCCCTCCCCCTTCTTTTCCTTACCTATCTATCACTTCCCCCGGTGCCCCTCCTTCCCTTTCTCCCATGGTCTACTCTCCTATCAAATTCCTTTTTTTCCAATCCTTTATCTTTTCCTTATATCACCTCACAGCTTCTTGTATCATCCTACCCACCTGGCTTCATCTATCACCTTTTAGCTTTTACTGCTGCCCCTCTTCCCACCTTCTCATTCTGGCATCTTCCTCATTCCTTTCCAGTCCTGATGAAGGGTCTCAGCTTCAAATGCTGATCTTTATTCCTTTCCATGTATGCTGCCTGACCTGCTGAGCTCCTCCTGTACTTTGCATGTGTGCTCAATTATTTCTTGCAATCTCTTTTTTGAGTTGGTGCATTTTCAAATGGATTTTGTCTTGTGACTTGGTCTAATCAATGAGGATTATGAAAGACAAGGATGTTAATCCAAATCAATTCTAAATAAAAGGAAAAAAGTACACAAAAATTAGTTCTACTATCTTAAAAGTAATGAACATTTATTGTGCATTACTGTAAGCTTTTTAGTTATCATTTTGTAGTGATCTGAGTATTTTTCCAGTATACCCAGTAGATAAGTTTTTCTTTAATTATGGATTTGTAATCCACAGATATTTTGCCTGCATGGTGGACTTTCTCCATCCATTGACACATTGGATCACATTCGAGCCTTGGATCGACTACAGGAAGTGCCACATGAGGTAAACTGCGTACAATTCTGTCTGGTTAGCACTAATTACAAAGTTATTTTGACTTGGTGTAATAAATGTAGAGTGCAGCTAGTGATGTTGCTGACCTACAACTCTTAGTGACCTGGATTTCATCCTGTCTTCTGTTATTACCTATGGAGACACGCGAAGTGGCAATTCCAGAGCAAGTTTGAATCACTGAAGGATGCTTGACAGTTGTGGCAACACTTGAATGCTAGTACCTCTTACATAGTGAAACCAAGTGATATAGTAGGTGACAAGATATCGCTGCCAGATAAGGTCAATGTATTTTATCCTAGTTTTTACCGTCAAAATATCAAGGCTCCTTTATGAACTCATGTAGCCTACAACAGCTCTGTTATTTCATTCTCTGAGGCAGATGCAAATGCATCCCTGAAGAGGGTGAAAGCAGCATGCCTAGATGGGGTACCTGGCCAAGTACTAAAGACCTGTGCCGATCAACTGGCTGAGTGTTCACTGAGAGCAATGACAGTAAAGAGTTAGGCAGGCATATGAACTGATGGGGAATGGAGAGATGTGGACCATGTAAAGCCGGTGACATTATTTGGATTGGTGTCATGACTAGCAAAGGCCTTGTGGGCTGAAGGCTTGTTCCTGTGCTGTACTGTTCTATGTGCTAGCCTTCTGTACATATCATAAGATATTAGAGCAGATCTATGCTATTTGGCCCATTGTGTCTGTTACACTATTTCATCATGGTCGATCTAATTTTCCTCTTGCCTCCAATCTCTTGTCTTATCCCTGTATCCCCTTAGGCCCTGACCAATCAAGAATCTATCAACCTTTGCCTTAAATATACATAAAGACTTTGCCTCCACAGCTGCCTGTGGCAAAGAATTCCACAGATTCACCACTCTCTGGCTAAATAAGTTACTCCTCATCTCCGTTCTAAAAGGATGCCCCTCTATTCTGAGGCTGTGTGATCTTGGACTCTCCCATCATTGGAAACATCCTCTCCACATACACTCTGTCAAGACCATTCCATAGGTTTCAATGAGGTCACCCACTCATTCTTCTGAATTCTAAGGAATACAGGCACAGAGCTACCTAAACGCTCTTCATATGACAAGCGATTCAATCCTGGAATCGTTTTTGTGAACCTCCTCTGAACCTTCTCCAGTTTCAGCACATCCATTCCAAGATAAGTGGCCCAAGCCTGCTCACAATACTCCAAGTGAGGCCTCACCAGTGCTTCATAAATTCTCAACATCACATCCTTGTTACTATATTCTAATCCTCTTGAAATGAATGCTAATACTATATTTGCCTTTGTCATCACAGGCTCAACCTGTAAAACAAGCTTTAGAGAATCCTGCACAAGGGCCCTCAAGGCCTCTTGCACCTCACTTTTGTTTTTGTATTTTCTCTCCATCTAGAAAATAGCCAATCCTTCGTTTCTTTACTGAAGTGCATGGCCATACAATTCCCAACACTGTATTGCATTTGCCATTTCTTCACCCAGTCTCCTAATCTGTCTTAAGTCATTCTGTAGCGCCTCTACTTCATCAAAACTACCTGGCTCTCCGCCGATCTTCTTATCGTCTGCAAACTTTACAACTAAGCCATCAATTCCATCATTGACACATAACGTAAAAAGAATCGGTCCCAACACTCACTCCTGTGGAACACCACTAGTCACCGGCATCCAGTCAGAAAAGACTCCCTTTATTCTCACTATTTGCCTCTTGCCAATCAGCCACTGCTTTATCCATGCTAGAATCTTGGGCTCGTACCTTGTCAAAAGTCTTCGTAAACTCCAAGTATACATTCAACCAATACTCCTTTGTCTATCCTGCATGTTATTTCTTCGAAGAATACCGACGGATTTGTTGGGCAAGATTTTCCCTTGAAGGAACCATGCTGACTAAGGCCTATTATGTAGATCCAAGTGACCCTGGAACCTCATCCCTAATAATCGACTCCAACATCTTTACAGCCACTGGGATCACACTAACTTCTGTATACACGAGGAAATCTGCAGATGCTAGAAATTCAAACAACAACACACACAAAATGCTGGTGGAACACAGCAGGCCAGGCAGCATCTATAGGGAGAAGCGCTGTTGACGTTTCGGGCCGAGACCCTTGGTGAACAAACTTCCATATAGTTTGCTTTCATTTGTCTCTCTCCCTTCTTGAAGAGTTGGGGTGACATTTGCAATTTTCCAGTCTTCCAGAACCATTCCAGAATCTAGTGATTCTTGAAAGATCATTACTAATACCTGTACAATTTTTAGCCACCTTTCAGAACTCTGTGGTGTACATCATCTGGTCCAGGTGGCCAATCTACCTTCAGACCTTTCAGTTCCCCAAGAACCTTCTCTCACTTCATGCCCTTTATTTTGACATATAGTCAAAATAAAACTTACAGTGCACAACATAAATTTAGTAAGAAGTTTTCTAGTGACCAAATACTTGGATTAGTGTAAATGTACCAGACCAATGTGAATGGAATGGCTTAATTTTATAAGAAATTGACAGGCTGCTGACATGTCTCCATATAACTTTCAGTAAATTTGTTACCTTAAATACAGAATCTCAAATTGCAAACAAACTACTTACAGTTGTATTTTCCTGAATAAACATCAATGTTAGATTACTCTTGGGAGTCTAGCAAGAAAACCCAAATATTTCACAATCTATTATATTAGCAAATCTGTAAGACCATCTAGTACTAGGTTGCACCTGGCACAGATTAATTCTGTTGAATCCAGAGAGGACAGTTTTGACAGGTTAAAGTATTTGTTAATTTAGATTTTGTTTCAGTTTTAGAGTATTTAACCCTTACATACTGGTCGGGTCAAATTTGACCTGTTTTGACATTTGACAGCAGTAAAAACACCCTAAATGCCTTTTTTTTTATTTAGCTGAAATTTGACCCGTATCTATTGAAATGGATTTTAGATCTTTGAAACATTAATTAAGGATTAATCGCACACTTATTAATGTCAGGTAGGCTATTTATACATTCTAAATAGATCAGTGATTCAAAATTTGGTATAGACACTTGTTATGAGGGTATTCTTGGGCTGGATCAAAATTGACCCGGACCATACTGTGAAGGTATCGAATATGAACAGTATGTAAGGGTTAAGCATTTTAAAGTGTACAGTCTTTTAATTTATTGACTAAGCTAGTTGCCTAGGGTGTTTTTGTATTTAAATTTGTTCAACTGTTTAGAGTTGAGCCTAAAGCTAATTTTATACATAAGCTGCTAAGAGAAGAGCAATTGCGTCCAATATCTTAGGTAATACCTAATCTGAGAATTTTTTTTAAAATTCTGCCTTTTTCTGTTCTTACTACTTCATTCAAATAGGGACCAATGTGTGATCTGCTCTGGTCTGATCCCGATGATCGTGGTGGTTGGGGAATTTCTCCTCGAGGTGCCGGCTATACTTTTGGACAGGACATTTCTGAAACTTTCAATCATGCAAATGGGCTCACTCTGGTGTCTCGGGCTCATCAACTTGTAATGGAGGTAGGGAAAATGCACTTGTATATTGAAGTAGAACTGTGAACTCTTTAGATTGTAAATGAGATATAAGAAGCACAATATTTATTTATGCTTTTTATTAAAAATCTCGTTCTGTTTCAATTTAAATTTAATGAAAAGAAAGTGGAAATTTAGGTGCAGCTGGTCTAGGTCTGTCAAGTACTGAAATCATAGAAAGCAAAGTTAACTCAGCATCTCATGTATTAGCTTTATATGCCTGTTTGGCTTAGAAAGATACAGTGGCATGCAAAAGTTTGGGCACCCCGGTCAAAATTTCTGTTACTGTGAATAGTTAAGTGAGTAGAAGATGAACTGTTCTCCAAAAGTCAAAATTAAAGATGAAACATTCTTCAGGAAGATTTAGCAGACTCTGGAGTGGTGGTGCACTGTTCTACTGTGCAGCGACACCTGCACAAATATGACCTTCATGGAAGAGTCATCAGAAGAAAACCTTTCCTGTGTCCTCACCACAAATTCAGCGTCAGAAGTTTGCAAAGGAACATTTAAACAAGCCTGATGCATTTTGGAAACAAGTCCTGTGGTTTGATGAAGTTAAGATAGAAGTTTTTGGGCGCAATGAGCAAAGGTATGTTTGGAGAAAAAAGGGTGCAGAATTTCATGAAAAGATCACCTCTCCAACTATTAAGCACGGGGGTGGATCGATCATGCTTTGGGCTTGTGTTGCAGCCAGTGGTAGAGGGAAGAATGAATTCAATTAAATACCAGCAAATTCTGGAAGCAAACATCACACTGACTGTAAAAAAGCTGAAGATGGCTTCTACAACAGGATAATGATCCTAAACACACCTCAAAATCCACAATGGTCTACCTCAAGAGATGCAAGCTGAAGGTTTTGCCCTGGCCCTCACAGTCCCCTGACCTAAACATCATCGAAAATCTATGGATAGACCTCTAAAGAGCAGTGCATGCAAGACGGCCCAAGAACCTCACAGAACTAGAAGCTTTTTGCAAGGAAGAATGGGCGAAAATCCCTCAAGCAAGAATTTGAAAGCTGGCTGCAAAAAGCGTTTACAAGCTGTGATACTTGCCAAAGGGGGTATTACTAAGTACTGATCATGCAGGGTGCCCAAACTTTTGCTTTGGTCTCTTTTCCTTTCTTGTTATTTTGAAACAGTAAAAGATGGAAATAAACAAGTAAGCTGGCTTAAAATAGTAAAGAAATGTGTCATCTTTAACTTTATGCCTTTTGGAAATCAGGTCATCTTTTACTCGCTTAGCTATTCACAGGAACAGAAATTTTGACCAGGGGTGCCCAAACTTTTGCATGCCACTATAAATGTGTTGGGTAATACTTTACAGTATATCGTCGTCTCTTGGTGGTGCTGCTTTGCCAATGTGGTTTAATCTGTTGCAGTATATTGAATAATGCCAAGCCTATTGTCTGTTACAAGCTTCTTGGGGGGTGGGGGGGGATGTTTGTAGTGTAAAATCACCTAGTGAACTCTTGGTGTGAAAAGCACTGTAATTCCTGCAAACTTTAGCTGTTTTTTTAATTCATGGAATCTGTATTCATAATTTGAGTTAAGGTTCAACTAACAGTGACTTTGGAGGGGCTAGTAAATGGCTAATTTTATCAGATAGCAAAACCAGATGGCATTATTAGAGAGTGTATTGATTCTTTCTAGTTTTTATAACTTGCTTTATATGAAAAACATGGTGACCAGTTGTTACATATAAATGCTTCTGCAAATTTTTAGATCAGGACATTAGCTAATTCAATTGAAGGCCAAGAAAATTGTTTTATTTTATTAGGCAAAATTATATAAATCTGGACTTTATAGCAAATCCTGTTCATGGTAAATATACATGAATCAGATTTGTTATCTGTGACTTAGATGATGGGAAATTTGATTTGTGGCAGCAGTACGGTGCAAAGACATGCAAAATTTTTAAAAAATTAAAGATGCATGTGATGCTGAGTTAACTTTGCTCTCTATGATTTCAATATTTACAGACCTATACCAGCTGCACCTAAATTTCCATTTTCTTTTCATTAAGTTTAAATTGAAACAGAAAGAAATTTTTAATTAAGAATATAAAGCTGTCTGCTTAGACAAATGGACAATCTTGGCATTACCTGTGTTTAGGAAAAGAAAGGCATCCAGTAGTGTACATACAGCACAAGTTTAATCTTCTGACCCTGAAGTAATGATGCAGGTTTTCAGAAAACTCTTGTAATTTGGCTTGTGTAGATAAATCTGTATACATCCTAGTATTTTTAAATAGCTATCGTAATAACACTCTTAGCATGCCCCTTCAGTCATCTTTATTTGCTTGACCTTTTGGCAGACGTATGAAAACTTATAAATGGACTGGAGGATTTGCTGAATGACTCATGCTGTACATTAGAAATCTATTCTGTTGATGCTATTAAAATAATGTAATAGGATCTTTTGTATTGGGAATAATTATCTTAGTTTACGAGATAAAGAGCTTTCATCTGCTTCATCTCAGGGATACAACTGGTGCCATGATCGAAATGTGGTGACAATATTCAGTGCTCCCAACTATTGTTATCGCTGTGGTAATCAAGCTGCTATTATGGAACTAGACGATACACTGAAGTATTCATTGTAAGTATAATAAAATCTAAATTAAAAAATGTTTTAATATAGATACATCTTATAAGTATTAAACTGATCAGTTTTATGAAAAGTTGAGATGAAAATTATTGACCTGCAGATTTTTGAAATGTGGAACAGAAAAAGGAAATGTTGGAGACAATTGAGTCAGGCAGTATTTGGAAAGATAAGTAGTCAATATTTCAAGTTGAAGAGCCTTCATCGAAAATTTGCACTGCTCCTAAGTTTAAGTAATACTAAACATTCCACAAACCAGAAAAATTTAATACCTAGTTTGATTATTTGACCTGAAATATTAGCTGTTTCTCAGTTCAGATATTGCTTTTATTGCCAATATTTTGTTTTAATTGAAGCCATAAAATAAAAAACACAAAATGCTGGCAGAACTCAGCAGGCCAGACAGCATCTATGGAAGGAGGTAATAATGACGTTTCGGGCCGAAACCCTTCATCAGGAGGGTTCATCATTATTTCCAGCATCTGCAGATTTACTCATGTTGCCTTTGAAGCTATAAAATGTTGGTTTGTCTGTTTAATAATTAACTTACCAAGTTTAAGCCCTAGTTTAATTTTCACTGGGTAATGCTTGTATCTAGTATTGTGTTCAATCATGTATGTGAAGCAAGGTAAAAATTAGGACAATGGGCATAAGAAAGTGACTCTAGTGTACATGATGCAAACTTAGTTTTACAGCTTTCTTGAAGGGCTAATTACAATTTCTCACTGATATGAAGACAAAATCATTTAAATCCTTTTTGGTTCTGCATTTCTAAGCATCTGAGGGCAATTAGAGTTGAAATAACTTGCACATTAGGCAATATGAAATGAATGAAGAAGTAAAAATACTGGTTCAAATCTTTTTGATACTTTTTGTTTCCAGTTCCTCCACTCAACTTCTCACAGTTTCTTTTTAAGAAATCTTAATACTTCTGTTATCGTTTTCCATGCATTGTTCTTTGGTGACCTGTTCCCTGTGCTAGTCAGGGTATGCTGGTGAGCCTTTAATTCCTTTAATCCAAGGCTTTTTCTCAGATGGGTAGACTGCTGCTCTTCAGTTTGCATTTATTTTTCTATGTATGTATTTTAAACAAATTTGTTTCTATCAAATTTTTTTCTAGATCTTTTGTGTTTTTTTTTTATCCTTTATGGGTTGAAACCATAAGATAAAATCTTATAATAAAATTATTATAATAAAATCCAGAATCTCATAATAGCTGATTTATTCCCCCGGCCCCAATTTCCTGCCTTCTCCTCTTATCCCTTCATGCCCAAACTGATCAAGAGTCTATCAGCCTCTGTCTTAAATATACCCAGGGTCTTGGCCTCCACAGTTGCCCATGGCAATGAATTCCACAGATTCGCCACCATGTGGCTGAAGAAATTCCTCCTAATCTCAGTTCTAAATGGATGTTTCTCTATTCTGAGGATGTCCCTTCTGGTCTTAGACTCCCCCCCCCCACCACCATAAGAAACATTCTCTCCAAATCTACTCTATCAGGGCCCTTCAACATTTGCTAAGTTTCAATACCATCCTCCCTCATTCTTTTGAATTCCTGGAAAGAGGATCAATGTGTTTATCTAATTTAGGATTGCTATTTTTAAACTTATGCAAGCAGTTTGTTGTCAAACAAGGTTTTAAAGTTAGGAGCAATGCATTAGATGTTGGAGGAACTCTGGGGGAAGTGGACAGTTGATGATTCAGGTCAAAACCTTTTTTCCAGCATAGAACAGTATAATACAGGCAATTCAGCTCACAATGTTGTGCCAACCTATCTATAGACTTGGACCACAAGATTATGCCATTACCTTTGCACTCTGCCTTCGAGTTTGACCTTCCAAGGTATATGACTTAATACTTTTCCAAATTGAACTCTTTGTCTGCCACTTCTCCCAGTTCTACATCCTGCCTATATCTCACTGTAACCAATGACAGACAACCTTCTGCACTATCCACACCACCAACCTTTGTCATCTGCAAGCTTACTAACACACCTTTCCAGTTCCTCATCCAAGTCAGTTATTGAAATCACAACAGGATTTCCCAAATAGATCCCTGGAGAACACCACTAGTCACCAGAATGTACTAGTCTGACAGGCAGAATATGCCCCATATACCCCTTCTGCCTCCTGTGGACAAGCCAATTCTGAATCCACACAGCCAAGTTTCCATTGATCCCATCGCTCATGATTTTCTGAATGAGGCTACCATGGGGAATCCTGTCAAACAGCTTACTAAAATCCATATGCACCTTAAAATTCAGTGCTCTGCCTTCATTTTTATTTGGTCACCTGCTAAAACTACCTCAATCCGGCTCTTGAGGCATGATCTGCTCCCTCACAAAGTCATGCTGACAATCCATTGAGGCTATGCTTCTCCAAATGTTCGTAATTCCCATCGCAAAGAATCCTCTCCAATAGCTTACCCTCCACTGACGTAAATCTCATTCATCTATAATTCCCAGGAATATCGCTATTACCTTTCTTGGAACAATGAAACAATATCCTCCAAACCTCTGATTTTATTGCATCCAGAAAGGACGTAAAGATCATCGATTCACCAGTAATCCCATCCTTTGGCCAGGGGTATATCCTATCTGGCCCTAGGGACTTGTCTATCTTAATGTTTTTCAGAAGCTCTAATACAGTCTCTTAACCTTGATGTGCTCCAGCACATTCATCAAAATCCCTTTCCCTGGTGATCAGTGAAGCAAAGTATTCATTGACCTCCCACTACTCCACCTCCAGGCACGTTTCTCCCTTTATACCTGAGTGGTCCTACCCTCACTCACTCTAGTTATTCTTCGTTTTCACATGTTGAATACCTTGGGCTTTTCATTTATCTTACTCACCAATGCCTTATGTTTCCATGTCGCTCTTAAACTCCTTCCTGGCAACCTTGTAACAAGAGCCCTCAGGATTTTATTTTTGCTTCCTCACTGTCTCAGTGGGGCACACCTATCCAGAACCTCATGCAATTGCTCCCTAAACAATTTCTACATTTCTGCAGTGCATCTGCCTGACAACATGTTCCCAATTTACACTCCCAGGTTCCTGCCTAATACCATCTTAATTATCACCCTCATAAATGGCCATAGTGTTCTTGCATGTCCTTATTCCATGTCAATGCTAAAGGTCGCAGTTCTGGTCACTATCTCTGCAATCTCCACTCACTGAGAGAGCTGTCATCTGACCAGATTCATTGCCTAGTATTAATTCCATTATGACCTCTTTTCTAGTCAGCCTGTCCACATACTGTATCAGGTATCCTTTTTGGATACTTAACAAATTCTGCCCTATCTAAACCTTTGAAGCTAAGGTGATGTGAGGGAAGTTTTAAGTCATCTGTGACAACAACCCTGTTATTTTTGTACCTATCCAAAATCTGCCTACTTATTTGCTCCTCGGTGTCCCCATTGCTATTGGGGAGACTATAGAATACTATCAATAGTGATTGCTCTCTTCCTGCTTCTACACTTCCACACTGATTCAGTAGATAATCCCTTCGTGATGTCTTCCCTTTCTGCAGCTGTTTCACTATTCTTAGAAATACCACTCACCGCTCCCCCATCTTACTTTCCTCACAATCTTTTTTGAAACATCTAAACCCCCATAACATCAAGCGACATACTTGTGACAGCCAAGTTTCTGTTATGACCATAACATTGTAATTCCATCTATTAATACATGCTCCAAGTTCATCACCCTTGTTCTTAATGCTTCTCATGAAAACACATTTCAACCCATTTTGAGTTAACATGTAACCTGTCCCATTTATACAGGCCATTCCTTTCCTAGGAGAGATTACGATGATCCACAAATCTGAAACCATGTCCCCAGCAGCTTTGTATTCACCTGCCATGTCATCCTGTTTTTCCCTTCACTGATGCACGACACAGGCAGCAGTCCAGAGGTGACCACCCTTGAGATCCTGCTTTTCAGCTTCCTTCCTAACTCCCTATATTCACTCTTCAGGACCTTATTCCTTTTCCTAGCTATGTTATTGGTACCAGTGTCTACTGGCTGCTCACTCTCCGCCTTAAAAATGCTGTAGATTCAGTCTGTGATGTCTCCGACACTGCTGTATGGAAGGCAACACACCATATGGAAGTTTTGCTATTATCCATAGTCTCCTGTCTGTTCCTCTAATCAATGAATCCTCTTTCACTGTTGCTCTCCTCACACCACTTCTAAGCCACAGAACTAGGCTCAGTGCCAGAGACCTAGCCACTGTGGCATCTTGTATGTTGCTCCAGATTCCAACATCTGCAGTCTGTTGTGTCTGGATTTTAAACTTTGCAGGTATGTGGGATATTTAGTTTTTAGGAATTCAAATTTGTATAACATAGTTATACTTTTGTGTTCATAAATCTTTTAAGTCTACTGAGGCATTGTTAACCTGTATGTCATACCTACAGAGGACTGTCATATTAGAAGCAAAACAATTGCATCTTTAATGATAAGCTGTTCAGATGTTTAAAATTGATTTAGAAATTTGCTGCATTGCAGTATATGATGAAAATAAATAGTTTGTCTATATTACTCATTCCTTAGTAGCCTTGTAGTACAGTATATAACTTCGAAATCCTTCTTACAAGTTGTACCGTCTGGAATATTAGTTTTTAAAATGGGCTTTATTGTAATCTATTTTACTCTAATTTGAGTTGATTGCAGCTGATGTGTTATATTTTATTGCAGAAATTTTATCACATTTATATTGAACTGAAAGTAAGAATTTTTGATTTTTGACTTTGAAAAAAGCCTGTATGTGGTACTTGTGATTTTGACTTTACAAGACATCAAAAGCATTTTAGCACCATATATTGGCACAATTTTTATGATTTGAAGTATTGCTGAACTTGGTAATTTTTTTGAAACCACATTTTTGTTATTGCAAAGCACCAATGTCCCATTTGACATGAAGTAGTAAATTTGTATCTTAATGCCAGTCGATGTTCTTTCTTATGTTAAGTGCATCTTTTCCTCTTGCAGTCTTCAATTTGATCCTGCACCCCGCCGTGGAGAACCTCATGTCACTCGACGTACTCCAGACTATTTCTTGTAAAGAATTCTTTCGTACACTACAACCACGCCAGCAGTTCATCTGCTCCAGAAAAAGCAACAATAATTTAAATGTTTCTAAAATTACTTCTGTTTGTCACAACATAATAGCATTAACATGGACCAAATATGCTGTACTAAAGGCAGTCCAATGCCTGGAACATTGAGCACAATTTGGTGACGATTATTTTTGTTTCTAAGTGGAAGCAAATGATATTTGGTCATACCAATCAAATTTTGCCTGCTGTCATTCGTCATTTTGTTTTACCCAGATACTGTGAAATATTGATGTAAAGATGGTATGATAAACAGGACAAAATGCAACAGTCATGACATTATAAGTTGTAGTTTTAGCAGGCATGTATTGGTTTTCAGTATCATTTTTTAAGCAAGCCACACATGTTCTGAATGTATGCTACCAATGCTTGAAGGAGACACAATGTTCCTTCTGGAGTGTTAGAGGAATGTCCCGTTTTGATGTTTGAATCACTGTTCTGTGTTACTGTACTTTTTTCTGTATATATTTGACATAAAGAATGCTTGCAACTTGGTGTATTTGAACAATAAACTACTTCACATAATCAGTCATTGGGTTTCTGTAAGATACTTCAGGCAGTTAAATCATAATTTGTATTTCTCTCCAGTTGACAATGAAATCAGTGTTGAGAAACAAACACTAAAATTTCTCTGATTTCATTTTCCCCCACCCCAGCATATTTTATTTACATTCAGTATTTATAAAAATATTTTTGACACCAATTTGTTCAATTCTACCTTGTGCTTTTAAAAGATTTTTGGATGCCAAAGCCAAAAAGGTAACATCCATCATTAAGGACCCCCATCACCCAAGACATGTACTCTTCTCATTGCTACCATTGATGAAGAACAGTTTTTACCCTCCGCCATCAGATTTCTGAATGGACAATGAACCCACAAACACTACCTCAGTATTTTCCCCTCTTTTCTGCACTACTTACTTAATTTTTTATATTTTATTGGAATTTAATTTTATTATGTATTGCAATGTACTGCTGCCATAAAACAACAAATTTCACTGCATACTTTATGCCTGTGATATTAAATCTGATTCCTCACCATCCAGCATTCTCTACTACCAGCCTTGGCCTTCACTAAATGCAGATTTTGACCTTTCACTATCTCACCTCGTGTGTGGTCCCTTTACCTGCTAACCGCCTTTGCCAATAAACCTTAACAAGCTCCAATCTAATACTGTGAAAAATGTTTGCCTTGCCTCAGTTTAGAGCTTGAACTTGAGGACCAGTTCTGTCCTGTTCCATAACCATTTTAAAGCTAAGGTAACTTGTCATCTCAGTCACTTTCCCAGCCCTATTACCCAACAGCAAGTCAAGCTTTGCCTTCTCCCTAGTCGTGTAAGGAAACTTCCCTGAACATGCTTAAACTCCATCCCTGAACAGTATTGCAGTCCCAGTCTATGTCAGGGTAATTAAAATCCCCTATTATAACAATCCTACCATTCTTAAAACACTGCACAATTTCTCTGCATTTTTGTTCTTCTAATTCTATTGACTATTTGGGGATCTATAGTACAATCCTAACAATGTCATCCCCTTATTTTTCACTTGTCACTGGTGATCCTTCAGTAATTTCATCTGACTCCTCTTTCTCACCTAAAGCACCTCTACTCCAGAACATTAAGCTGCCAGACTTGTCCCTCCCTCAGTCAAGTTTTCATATTGGCTATATTCCAGTCCCATGTAATATCGGGGTCCTAAGTTTATCAGCCTTACCTCTAAGACCTCTTGTATTGAAATAAAGCTTAGGTGGCACAGTAGCCTATTCAACTTGCTTTCACTGACTTTCCTTACTTTCTATCCTTTCATTTGCCTCCCTGATGTTTGGAATCGCAGCTCTGCCAATCTAGTTTAAACCCACGCCAACAGGACTAGCAAATGTGCCTGCTAGAAAATTGGTCATGCTCTAATTAATTCAGATGTGACCCATCTCTCTTGTACAGGTCACTTCTGCTCCAGAAAAGATCCAATGGTACAAAAATCTGAATCCCTGCTCTCTACACCAGTTTTCTAGCCAGACATTCATTTCACAGATCCTCCAATTCCTACCCTCACTGGCATATAGTATCACAAGTAATCCAGATGTTACTACCCTTGAGGCCCTGCTTTTTAACTTCTTTCTTAGCTTCCTAAGTTCACTCCACAGAGCCTCATACCCTTCTTGACTAACGTTATTTATGCTAATAGCACAACTGGCTGCTCACCTTTCACCTTGAAAATGTTCTGTAGCTGCTCTCTGGTATTCGGAAAACAACACACCATTCTGGCCACAGAATCTCCAAACTATAGAGTCCCCTATCATTAGAGCACTTACAGTTTTTGCTAAGCCTCAGAGCAAGTCCTGGCAACATCTACCTTCTGAACAGTTATACCTCCGACAGTATCCAAAATGGTGCACTTGTTTTCAAGGGGAATCTTGCACTATGTGCCTACTCACTTTTCCTGTCCTGCTGGTCACCTATTTTCTGCCTGATCATCTCATTAAAACTCATTTATAAAATTCTCAGCATCACAGATGGCCCAGAGCATGTCCAGATCTTTCATATGATCAGTAATGACCTGCAACTGAAACATAGTCATAGAGCACTGAAAAAGGCCCCTTCGACACATCTAGTCCATGCCAAACTATTAATCTGTTAACTCCCATTGTGCCGCATCCGAGCCGTAGCCTCTTTACCCCCATCTATTTATATCCAAATTACACAACTATTCAAATCAAACACATCTGCTAGCAATTTGTTTCACACTCTCATCAACCTCTTGAGGGAAGAAGTTCCCCCTAAACATTTCTCCTTTCACCCTTAACCCATGACTAGTTATAGTCTCATCCAACCTCAGTGGAAAAAGCTTGCTTACATTTAGTCTATCTACCCCTCATAATTTTGCATACCTTCATCAAATCTCCCCTCATTCTCCTATACTCCAGGGAATAAAATCTTAACCTATTCAATCTCGGTCTTCAAATCCCGCAACAACCCTGCAATTTTTTTCTGCACTTTTTCAGTCTTATTGATATATTTCCTGTAGGTAGATGACCAAGACTGCACACAATACTCCAGATTAGGCCTTGTCAACTCAAAATAGCATCCCAACTCCATAAATCACCAAGTATTGAGTACAGAAGGCCAATGTGCTAAAAGCTCTCTTTATGACCCAATCTATTTCAAGTCACGTCAAGTGAATTTTATTGTCATTTGGACCATAACTGCTGGTACAGTGCATAGTAAAAATGAGACAATGTTTTTCAGGACCATGGTGTTACATGACAGTACAAAAAACTAGACTGAACTACGTAATTAAAAAAAACAAACACAGAGAAAGCTACACTAGACTACAGACCTACACAGGACTGCGTAAAGTGCACAAAAACAGTGCAGGCTTTACAGGACAGTAGGGCAAGGTGTCAGTCCAGGCTTTGGGTATTGAGGAGTCTGATAGCTTGGGGGAAGAAACTTACATAGTCTGGTCGTGAGAGCCTAAATGCTTCGGAACCTTTTCCCAGACAGCAGGAGGGAGAAGAGATTGAGGGGTGCATGGGGTCCTTCATAATGCTGTTTCCTTTGCGGATGCAGCGTGTAGTGTAAATGTCCATGATGGCAGGAAGAGAGACCCCGATGATCTTCTCAGCTGACCTCACTATCCGCTGCAGGGTCTTGCGATCCGAGATGGTGCAATTTCTGAACCAGGCAGTGATGCAGTTGCTCAGGATGCTCTCAATACAACCCCTGTAGAATGTGATGAGGATGGGGGGTGGGAGATGGACTTTCCTCAGCCTTCGCAAAAAGTAGAGACGCTGCTGGGCTTTCTTTGCTATGGAGCTGGTGTTGAGGAACCAGGTGAGATTCTCCATCAGGTGAACACCAAGAAATTTGGTGCTGTTTACGATCTCTACCGAGGAGTCATTGATATTCAGCGGGGAGTGGTCGCTCCGTGCCCTCCTGAAGTCAACAACCATCTGTGACACTACATTCAAGGAGTTATGGATCTGCATTGCCAGATCCCTCTGTACTTCCACTCTCCTCTACGCCCTACCACACCCTAGTTTTTCCTCCCAAAGTGCAACACCTCATACTTGCCTGCATTAAATTCCATCTGCCATTTTTCCAGCTGGTCCAGATCCCACTACAATCTTTGATGGTCTTCCTCGCCATCAACTATACCCCAAATAGTAATAGATGACAAACAGCAATGGACCCAGCACTAATCCCTGCAGTACAGCCCTAGTCACATGTGTTAACACAAAAAGATATAGGAGCAGAATTAGGCCATTCAGCCCATCGAGTCTTCTCTGCCATTCTATCATGGCTGATCCTGGATCCCACTCAACCACATACAATTGCCTTCTTGACATATCTTTGATGCCCTGCCCGATCAAGAAACTATCAATTTTCACTTTAAGTATATCCACGGTCTTGGCCTCCACAGCTGTTTGTGCAGAGCATTCCAGACTACTCATGGCTAAACAAAATTCCACCTCACCTCTATTCTAAAAGGTCGCCTCTCAATTTTTAGGCTGTGCCCTCTAGTTCTAGATACCCCCACCATAAGAAACATATTCTCTACATCCATTCTATCTAGTCCTTTCAACATTTGGTAGGTTTTAATGGAAATACCCCCGCATCTTCTAAATTCCAGTGTCTACGGGCCCAAAGCTGCCAAATGTTTCAAATATGTTAACCTCTTCATTCCTGGAGTAATCCTCATGAGCATCCTCTGGACAACACATCCTTTTTATCATATGGGGCCCAAAACCGATGACAATATTCCAAGTGCAGCCTGTCTAGTGTCTTATAAAGGCTCAGAATTATATCCTTGCTTTTATATTCTATAGCTCTTGAAATAAATGCTATCATTGTATTTGCCTTCTTTATCACAGACTCAACCTGTAAATTAACCTGTGAGTCTTGCACGAGGACACCTAAGTTCCCCTGCATCTCTGATGTTTGAACTTTCTCCCTATTTAGATAATAATCCACACTATTGTTCCTTTTACCAAAATGCATTATCATACATTTCCCAACACTGTATTGCATCTGCTGCCTTTTTGCCCATTCTTCCAATTTGTCGTAAGTCCTGCTGCAATTGCACTGCTTCCTCAGCACTACTTACTCCTCCACCTATCTTTATATCATCCACAAACTTTGCCACAAAGCCATTATCCAAATCATTGACAATGTGAAAAGTAGAGATCCCAATATTGACCACTGAGGAACACAACTTGTCATTAACAACCAACCAGAAAAGGCCCTTTCGATTCCCTCTCACTGCCTCCTGCCCATTAGCCATCCTCTATCTATGCCAGTATCTTTCCTGGAATGCCATAGGGTTTTATCTTGTTAAGCAGTCTTACGTGTGACACCTCATCAAATGCCTTCTGAAAATTCTAGTAAATGACATCCACTGCCTTTTCTTTGTCCACCCTACTTCTTAGTTCCTCGAAGAACACTTAACAGATTTGACAGGCAAGATTTCCCTTTACAGAAACCATACTGACTTTGACTTATTTTATCATTGGTCTCCAAGGACCCTGAAAATTCATCCTTAATAATAGACTCCAGCACTTTCCCAACCACAGAGGCTAGGCTAACTAACCCTAATTTCCTTATGTTGCTTTCCTCCCTTCTTAAAGTGGAGTGACATTTACAGTCTTCCAGTCCTCTAGGACCATGCCAGACTCAAGTGATTCTTGAAAGATCCTAACCAATGCATTTGCTTTCTGCTCAGCAAACCTCTCTCAGGACTCTGGGCCAGGTGACTTATCTACCTTAAATCATTTGAGTTTACCTAGCACTTTTTCCTTTGTAAATAGCAATAGTGCTCACTCCTGCTCCCTGACACTCACGGATCTCTGGCACACTGGCACAGTGAAGACAGATGCAATGTACTCATCAAGTTCATCTGTCATTTCTTTGTCCCCCGACCCCACCCATTATGACCTTACCAACATCATTCTCCAGTGGTCCAATATCAAGACTCACCTCCCTTTTACTCTTTATATAACTGAAAAAACTTTTGGTATCCTGCTTTATATTATTGGCTAGTTTGCCCTCATATTTTGTTTTTTCCTTTCTTATAGCTTTTTAGTTGCCTTTTGTTTGAATTTTAAAAGCTTCCCAATCATCCAACTTCACACTCACTTTTGCTACCTTATATGCCCTTTTCTTGGATGTTATGCAGTCCTTAACTTCCTTTGTCAGCCACAGCTGCCTAACCCTGCCATTTGAGAACTTCTTCCTCTGTGGGGCATGTCTATCCTGTGCCTTGCGGACTACTCCCAGAAACTTCAGCTGCCTCTGCTCTGCTGTCATCCCTACCAGTATCCTATATATATCCATATAACCATATAACAATTACAGCATGGAAACAGGCCATCTCAGCCCTTCTAGTCTGTGCCGAACGCTTACTCTCACCTAATCCCACTGACCCGCACTCAGCCCATAACCCTCCATTCCTTTCCTGTCCATATACCTATCCAGTTTTACTTTAAATGACAATACCGAACCTGCCTCTACCACTTGTACCGGAAGCTCGTTCCACACAGCTAGAACTCTCTGAGTAAATCAGTTCCCCCTCGTGTTACCCCTAAACTTTTGCCCCTTAACTCTCAACTCATGTCCTCTTGTTTGAATCTCCCCTACTCTCAATGGAAAAAACCTATCCACGTCAACTCTATCTATCCCCCTCATAATTTTAAATACCTCTATCAAGTCCCCCCTCAACCTTCCACGCTCCAAAGAATAAAGACCTAACTTGTTCAACCTTTCCCTGTAACTTAGGTGCTGAAACCCAGGTAACGTTCTAGTAAATCTTCTCTGTACTCTCTCTATTTTGTTGACATCTTTCCTATAATTTGGTGACCAGAACTGTACACAATACTCCAAATTCGGCCTTACCAATACCTTGTACAATTTTAACATTACATCCTAACTCCTATACTCAATGCTCTGATTTATAAAGGCCAGCATACCAAAAGCTTTCTTCACCACCCTATGCACATGAGATTCCACCTTCAGGGAACTATGCACCATAACATAGAACAGTACAGCACAAGACAGGATAGGCCTTTTGCCCACCATGTCTTTACTGATCATGATACTAAACTAAACAAGACCTATCTGCCTGCACATGACCCATATCACTCCATATCCATTTGATGGTCTAAAAGCCTTTTAAATTTTAAATGCTACTTTTGTAACCTTTCATCCCCTTGTTTATCAAGAACATACCTATCTCTTTCTTAAATATGTTCAAAGATTCTGCTTCCACTGCCCTTTGAGGAGGAGAGTTCCAATGACACATCATCCTCAGAGGGAAAAGATACCTTGTCCCTTTTCTTAAAGCTCCTCAGTTCCTGATTGGCACTAGCTGTTGGTTATTAACTGTGGACTTGTGAGGTACATTTACTCTGACTACTTTTTCTTCTCATCTTTGAAAAATATTATTTTGTCTTTCTGATCCACTTGAGAGGCAAGACAGGACCTCAGTCTGACTTTTCATCTAAAAGACTACACTTTGAAAATTCAGCACTTCCTCAGTACTGTACAAGGGTCTCAGGCTAGATGGTGTGCTAAATCTCTACAGTGGAATTTGAATCTGTGTTACATTGAACATGCCAGGGAACCAGGGAAAATCCTGAAAACTGGAATAATTTTTTAGGGATAGGATTTATGAGCATTTGGAAAACCGTGGCCTAATTAGGAAGAGCCAGCAAGGCATTGTGTGGGTCGTTACTAACTTGATTGAATTTTTTGACATGGTTATTGATGAAGGTAGAGTTGTGGGTGTTGTTTATATGGATTTCAGTAAGGCGTTTGACAAAGTCCCTCATCCAGAAGATTAAGATGCATGAGACACATGATGAATTGGCTGCTTGGATTCAGTACTTGCTTGCCCATAGAGAGCAGGGGGTAGTCGTCGAAAGGACTGTTTCTTGCTGGAGGTCTATGATTAGAGATGTTCTGCGAGGATTTGCACTGAGATCTCTGCTGTTTGTGATGTATATAGAAGACCTGAATGCAAATGTAGATGGGTGGGTTGGTAAGTTTGCAGATGATACGAAGATTGGTGGTTTTGCGAATAGCATAGAAGACTGGCAAAAATACAGGAGGATATAGATCAGAGCTTTATTAGTTGAGGCATTGAGTTCAAATGTCAGGAAATTATGTTGCAGCTTTATAAAACTCTAGTTAGGCTGCATCTGGAGTAGTGCATACAGTTCTGGTAACCCCATTAAGGGAAGGATGTTGAGGGTTTGGAGAGAGTGAAGAGGAGGTTTACCAGGATGCTGCCTGGATTTGAAGGCCTGTGCTATAATGAGAATTTAGACAAACTTGTGTTGTTTTCTCTGGAGCGGTTGAGGCTGAGGGGAGATCCGATTGAAGTTTATACAATTATGAGAGGCATAGATAGAGTAGGTAGACAATATCTTTTTCCAAGAGTTGAATTGTCTAATACCAGAAGGCATGCATTTAAGGTGAGAGGGGTAATTTCAAAAGAGATGTGCACTGCCTGGGGTGGTAGTAGAGGAAGAAACATTAGTTTTTTAAGAGATGTCTAGATAAGCACATGAATATGAGGAAAATGGAAGGATGTGGTCATTATGTAGGCAGAAGAGATTAGATTAGTTCGCCACTTGATTACTAATTTAATTGATTTGGCACAACATTGTAGGCTGAAGGGCCTTTCCCTGTATGTTCTATGTTCAATGCCAACTGCAAAACTACCGTAGATTCCGGATTATAAGCCGCTACTTTTTTCCCACATTTTGAACAGCTTTGAACTCTGCGGCCTTTAATCCAGAGCGGCTAATACATGGTTTTTTTTCATGCCGCCTCGTAAACATTTTGCCTCGTAACAGTAGACCAATAAAATTGATGAGTAGTTCACAGAGGTCCAATGAAATTGTACGATAAATCAAGCGCACTTTCACAATTAAATTATTGTAAATCAGTCATTTGTACTCACCCTCATCAACATGGAAAACACTCGAAGAAAAGCATTGTGCTGCCTTTATGGCAGTTACTTAGTTTATAATATTTTCGCTTAGTAATTCATTTGTTAGTTAAAGTTAGAAGTGTTTTAACTATATTTGTTTTCTGTACTACATCCCGGGATGCTATGACGTCACACCCGGTTTCGCCGCGTCTTGTGGGATACCGGTTTGCGATAAACGGGAAGGTGGGGGCATTACGCGAGCACATCAGACCCGAGTACATCAGACCCGAGCACATCAGACCCAAGCACATTAGACCCGATTAGACCCGATCGCGTTACGCGAGCTCATCAGACCCGAGCACATTAGACCCGATTAGACCCGATCGCGTTACGCGAGCACATCAGACCCGAGCACATTAGACCCGATTGCGTTACGCGAGCTCATCAGACCCGAGCACATTAGACCCGATTAGACCCGATCGCGTTACGCGAGCTCATTAGACCCGAGCACATCAGACCCGAGCACATTAGACCCAATTAGACCCGATCGCGTTACGCGAGCTCATTAGACCCGAGCACATCAGACCCGAGCGAAAACGCTGCTTTTAAGTTAAAGGCGATCAATAACTTTTCCTGGTAGGCTGCAGTATATATATTTTTACCAGTCGCTAGGAGATATTGGAATGTTGTTCGTGCTGTTCAGTAAAAAAGTATATGCAACGTAATTTGTGTTACCGATACGTATGTATATTTAAAAGTAGCCGTATTACAGGCACGGTTCGAAAAAAAGCATTTGCAATATATATTTGTTTGTTACCATATGGATTTAATTAAAAGTTAAAAAATCCTCACGTGTAATATCTTTCTGTGTAAATATCTCATATTACAACGTGGGACACCTGCGGCCGAAAATCCGGTGCGGCCTAAAATCCGGTGCGGCCTAAAATCCGGTGTGGCCTGTACAAGTAAAAAATTGATTTTATTTCTAAAATTAGAGCCAGCGGCTTTTAATCAGGTGCGCTCTGTAGTCCGGAATCTACGGTACTGAGTTTGCAAAAACATTACATTTTATTTCTGGTGATATGCATCGAATATACTGCAGGCTTCAGCGTGGTAAGATAAATATCTTCACACATACATAAGTCTCATAAGTCTGATCATCATTCTGTAACTTTTTTAAAACCATATAACCATATAACAATTACAGCATGGAAACAGGCCATCTCGGCCCTTCTAGTCCGTGCCGAACGCATACTCTCACCTAGTCCCACCGACCTGCACTCAGCCCATAACCCTCCATTCCTTTCCTGTCCGTATACCTATCCAATTTTACTTTAAATGACAATACCAAACCTGCCTCTACCACTTCTACTGGAAGCTCGTTCCACACAGCTACCACTCTCTGAGTAAAGAAATTCCCCCTTGTGTTACCCCTAACTTTTGCCCCCTCTCAACTCATGTCCTCTTGTTTGAATCTCCCCTACTCTCAATGGAAAAAGCATATCCACATCAACTCTATCTATCCCCCTCATAATTTTAAATACCTCTATCAAGTCCCCCCTCAACCTTCTACGCTCCAAAGAATAAAGACGTAACTTGTTCGCCCTTTCTCTGTAACTTAGGTGCTGAAACCCAGGTAACATTCTAGTAAATCTTCTCTATACTCTTTCTATTTTGTTGACATCTTTCCTGTAATTCAGTGACCAGAACTGGACACAATACTCCAAATTTGGCCTTACCAATGCCTTGTACAATTTCAACATTACATCCCAACATCTATACTCAATGCTCTGATTTATAAAGGCCAGCATACCAAAAGCTTTCTTCGCCACCCTATCCACATGAGATTCCACCTTCAGGGAACTATGCACCATTATTCCTAGATCACTCTGTTCTACTCCATTCTTCAATGCCCTACCATTTACCATGTATGTCCTATTTGGATTATTCCTACCAAAATATCCTCCTCCAATCCATCTGGGCAAGCTCCTCTCTCATGCCCCTTTATTTCATTGCGATACTGATACATGTGACTTATGCTTCTCCCTCTCCAATTGCAGTATCAATCCAATCATATTATGATCACTGCCTCCTTTACATTAAGCTGCCTAATAGGGTCTGGGTTATTACACAACACCCAATCTAAGAAAGCAGAGTAGGTTCAAGCACAAGCTACTCTTAAAAAGCATCTCGTAGGCATTCAAGAAATTCCCTCTCTTGTACCACAATATCAACCTGGTTTTCCCAATCCCTATGCATGTTGAAGTCCCCCATTACAATTGTGTCATAACCTTTGTCACTGCCTTATTCCAATTGCTACATGTATTTAAATACAGCACCTTCAGTCCTGTAATATTTACCCATTTCAATTTTGCCTCTGGTACAACTTAACTCTTACCCAGTCATTGGCTTGTCCTTCCTTACATTCATGTTACACCCATCATCTACTTGTAAACCTGTTGGCTCATCCTCATCTCCATCATACTGGTTCCCATCCCCCTATCGTATGAGTTTAAACCACTTCCAACAGCTCTAGTAAACCTGCTCGCAAGAGTATTTGGCCCCCTCGGATTCAGGTACAACCCATCCCTTTTGTACAGGTCCCATCTGCCCCAGAAGAGGTCCAAATTATCCAGAAATCTGAATCCCTGCCCCGTGCTCCAATTCTTCAGCCACACATTTATCTGCCACCCTATTCTATTCCTATCCTCACTGTCGCGTGTCACAGGAAGCAATCCTGAGATTACTATCCTTGAGGTCCTGCTCCTCAGCTTCTTTCCTAACTCCCTGTATTCCTTTTTCAGGACCTCCTCCCTTTTTTTTCCTACCAATACGTACCACACTTCTGTCTGCTCACTTGCATTCTTCAGGATATTATGTACGCATCCAGAAACATCGCGGGCCCTGGCACTTGGGAGGCAAACTACTATCAATGTTTCCCTTTCGCGTTCACAGAATCACCTATCCGTCCCCCTGGCTAGAGTCCCCTATTACTGCTGCCATCCTCTTCAGTTCCCTACCCTTCTGAGCTACAGGACCAGACTCAATGCCACAGGTACAGCCACTGTTGCTTCCCCACATGTTCATATGTTGTAACATGAACAAAATCTCTGAAGAGATACTGAAGCTAGTGGATATAGAAGTGCTTTATTCAGCAAAAACAAGTACGGGCGTCATATTGAGACACACTTGGAAAAACAGGTCTGCTCATTCCAATATTAAATGACATTTTTATATGCTAAAGATCAAAGGTAACAGCAGGTCAATTCTATAGTTACAATGCATCTACAATGCTTCCTTTGAATTGCATATAATTTTCAAACACCTCTTTCTTCACACCCACACACCACTCAAAATGAATGTTAATCTCCATTGACTGTAGACCACATTCATGCATATGCCAGCAGTTGAAGTCTAATTGTCCTGAGCTATACTGTAAATTCAATCCGCAATCCACATTCAAATCTGAAGGCTAGTTGCTGGTGAAATTAATATTTGCTATATATCCTAACTCCAGAGTACACCATAACAGGTATCAAGTCAGAAAGGCAACCATCTACTACCACTCTTTGACTTCTCCTGTGAAGCTAGTGTCTAATCCAATTCACTACCTTAAGCTTGAATGCCAAGCAACTAAACCTTCCTGACCAACCTCCCATGCAGGACCTTGTCAAAGTCCTTGCTAAAGTCCATGCAGACAGATCCACTGCCTTGCCTTCAACTTTCCTAGTAACTTCCTCCAAAAACTCTATTACATTGGTTAGACATGACCTACTGTGCATACAGCCATGCTGGCTGTTCCTAATCAGTTCCTGTATATCCAAATACTTATATGTCCATCCCCTTAGAATACCTTCCAGTAATTTACCCACTACTGATGTAAGGCTCACTAACCTATAATTAGCTATTCTCCAGTCCTCCGGCATCTCACCTGGTGCTAAGGGCGTTTTAAATCACTCTGCTAGGGCCCTGCCTCCCACAAAGTCCAAGAAAACACCACTATGGGGTGGTCGACACTTTAATCCCATTACTGAGAACATCCCTTTTTTATTCCCTAGTTATAGCTTTCTTGTTTCTTAAAACTCAACAGACAAGTTCTCCAACCCGTCCTGTCTGAGTAATCCCTCCTGCTCGATCACGTATAAAACAACAGAACCCCTGATGATTGAGCTGCCAGTCATACCCCTCCTGCAACCAAGTCTCTCTGATGGTAACAATGTCATAGTCCCACGTGCTGATCCAGCCCCAAACTCATCCGCCTTTCTTACAATCCTCCTTGCATTAAAATACAGTATACACAACTCGGAACATTACTGCCCCTGTGCTCAACCTTTCGATTCCTGACTTTCTATGTAGGCTTACCAACATCTTTCCCTGTCGCTCTGGTTTCCATCCCCTTGCAACTCTAGATAATACCCCTCCCCCCACCGTGCAGCACCAGCAACCCTTCCAGCTAGGAAAAGGAAGGATATTAGTTGCCCTCCAGTTCAGATGCCAAATACTGTACCTCATCTGTACAGATCCCGCCTTCCCTGGAAGAGAGCCCGATGATGCAAAACTCTGAAACCCTCCCTCCTGGACCATATCCTTGGTCACATATTACACTGCATAATCTTCCTACTTCTGGCCTCACTAGCACGTGGCTCGGGTAGCAGTCCTGAGATAACCACCCCAGAGGTCCTGTCCTTTAACTTAGCACCTAACTCCCTGTACTCACGTTACAAGCCTCCCACACTCTTTCTACCTATTTCGTTGGTACCGCGGCCTTTGACTCCTCATCCTCTCACTATGGATTCGATCTGAGATGCCCCTGATCATGGCACACGGGAGAGAACATACCATCCGGTCCAGGAATGCAGATATTCCTGCAGATAGTCCGGTTTTGTCCACAGAACCTCCTATCTGTTCCTCTAACCATCGGATCACCTATCACCATATCTCGCCTCTTCTTTCCGCCCCCCCCCCCTTCCCTCCAGAGCTAGACTCAGTGCCGGAGACCTGACCGCTGTGGTCACCTCCTCCCCTCAGCTGTATCCAAAACAGAGGAAACTGCCTCAGGAGTACTCTGCCTATCCCCTTTCTCCCTTCTGACGGTCACTCAGTTACCTGTGTCCGGTGCCTTGGCGGTATGTCTTGTCAATCAATCTCTCAGTCTCTCGAATTATCTGGAGTACACCCAGTTCCAGCTCCAGCTCGAAACCTTTAACACAGTCTGTTAGAGGCTGCAGCTGGACGCACTTCTTGCAGGTGTAGTTGTCAGGGACACTGGAATTCTCCCTGCCTTTCCATATCCCGTAAGAGGAGCATTGAGGCTCACAGAAGAAATACAATGAACCTTGCCTGATGGTCCACTCAGTTACAGCTTGCTTTCATTTTATTGATCAATAAGAAATGTTTTTTTTTCCCTAATTAGCTAATCCGACGGCCTCTTTTTTGTAGATTCGCCCTCTACTCCGCCTCCTGCCTCTCAGGGCCCTAAAATCAGCAGTTTACTCACTGCATCTCCACTTTCCGCTCTTCATAATATTCTTGGTTCTGTCATTTTCACCCCTCAAACATCTGCATGCTTCGTCTATTCTTACTCAATTCTAATACAGTGGAAAAACTCTGATAGTCTGTTATTCAGCTGAAGGGCATCCCCGGGTGATGCCTAGGCCCTTTTTTCTCATCGATGTCTTTCAATCGATTCTGTCCATAACTCAGAAAAAAATCGATTCTGTTCATAAATCAAAAAATACACAAAAATACTCAATAATGCAACCACGCCTCCACAGTATTGTAATGAACGGGATCAAAAGATCAATAAAGAAAATTACTAAAGGTATAGAGGGAGACGAAACTAATTCTATCGTTCATAGTCTACTTACGTCGGACTTTTAAATTGAACGTCATGGATATTGACTGGCGGGTGTCGGCCCGAAAAGTCGACCGTACTTTTTTCCATAGATGCTGCCTGGCTTGCTGAATTCCTCCAGCATTTGGTGTGTGTTGCTCGGATTTCCAGCATCTGCAGATTTTCTCTTGTTTATGGGTGTCTACACCTCAGGCTTTCCTAACCCAGGAATGACCTGTATTCGGAAATCCTAATCGTTTGGCATGTTTGACCAGGTGGTGTTTGCCACACTTTATTGTAAAACTATCCGCACACTGGCAAATTTATTATGTTGCGTACTATTTTAAAACACGAATTAAAATGTGTTGCACTCGTAAAATCTGCTAGGCCGGCATCGCCAAAGTCCTAACATGTTCAATAACCGGACTTGTCCAGAATAATGATCATCAAGCTACACAAAATACCTTACTGGGTTGGCCAATGCACCCTGCCTCCTTCCAGCAACAGCCACCTGTCTACCCAACTGACCAATCAATGCCACTCCCTCAAACCACGGTCACCAGTCTATCCAACTGACCAATCAACGCCACTCCCTCAAATCTCAGCCAATCAGTAGTCACGAATACGGAGGCGCGTAAAGAGCGTTATGTCGGCACGTGCCTGAAACGGTGGAGCGAGCCGGCGCCCTTCTGTCCGGAGTCCCAAACTGCGCAGCCGCAGACGGTTCAGCAGGACGGACCGCCGGTGCAGGTCTTTGCCGACCCATTGGCGTACGACTCCTTGCTGCTCTCACCCCTTCGGTACCGTGAAGGTGGTCAGAGGGGAAGATTCGTCGACGGCTTTTATTCACCCTGAGTATCCAGAGCCTCTAAACAGCCGCAAATAAAGACATTCTGCAGATGCTGGAAGTACAGAGCAATATGCAAAATTCTGGAGGAACTCTGGAGGTCAGGTTGCATCTTTGGAGGGGAGTAAACCGCCTACGTTTCGTGCAGAGGCTCTTTATCAGGACTGGAAAGGAGGGGACAAGAAGGTGGGGAAGGGGAAAGAGCCTAAGCTTGCAAGCGAGAGGTGAGGGGGAAGGTAGATGGGTGGGGAATTGTGATGTAGTGAGATGCTGGGAGAGAGAGGTGGAAGAGCTAGAAGAGTGAAGGAGGAATCTGATCGGAGAGGAGAGTGGACCATGGGAAAAGGGGAAGGAGGAAGGCTACCAGAGGGAGGTGATGGGCAGAAGAGCAGAGAGAGGGGTAAGAGGAGAGCCAGAATGGGGAATGTAAAAAGACAGAAAGCAGAGGGTGTGTGGGGAAGAGAGGGATTACCGGACGTTAGAGAAATGAATATTTAAGCCATAAGTTTGGAGGCTACTCAGATAAAATACGTGGTGTTGCTCCTTCAACCTGAGAGTGGCCTCATCATGGCAGTAGAGGAGGCCATGGACCAGCATGGCAGATTGAGAAGTAGAATTAAAATGGGCAGCAACTGGGAAATCACACCTGTTACGGTGCACAGAGTGAATGCTCTTGACAAAGCACACCCCCAATCTATATTGGATGTCAGTGATGTAGAAGAGGCCACACCAGGGGCGTCGGATACAGTAGATGACCCTGACAGACTTGCAGGTGAAGTGTTGCCTCATTTGGCAGGACTGCTGATGAGGGAAGAGGTGAAGCAGCACTGGTAGTACTTGTCTCACTTGGCGAGTTAAATGCCAGGAGGAACTCAAAGACAAGGGAATCACAATTGGGGGCAGCATAGCCAGATAATGGTGGCTATGCTACGATGAATTTCATGCCTTGATACTGCTTGGTTTAATGGGGACTGGGTTGTAGGAACCAGGTTGCCTCCCTTTGGGGAATCAGCATGAGGTCTCTTGTGATTAGTGCCCCCCCCCCCCCCCCCCCCCCCGAGCCTGGTGATGGTGAGATCTCAAGTGGGTGTCAGATGGCAGCAGTGATATCCTGAAGAAGGTATGGTGCCCTGAGACATCATCAGTTCTTGGACACACAGGAGACTGCAGTTGCTGGAATCTGGAGCAACACAAAGTGCTGGAGGAACTCAATGGGTTGAGCAGCAGCTGTGGAGGGAATTGGGATGTTTCTGGTCATGTGTTTCATCCAGTGGTTTCCAAGCTAATGTTCTAAATCAGGGGTTCCCAACTTTTTATATGCCATGGAGCCTTACTATTAACATGGACCCCAGTTTAGGAACCTCTGGTCTAAATCATGTAGTAGCAATCTTTAAATCTGGAATATTCCTATAATAAGTTTTTATTTCACTGTTTATTTTAATACTGTTTTAAATGTGACCTTTATGAACTTTTAAGACATTCTTATGTGCTTGTTTTTCCTTTAGTATCTTTTTGAGGACATTAGTCCACCAACTGAAACTACAGTACATTTGTGCAGTTTTCAAGTGTCCAGGGCTAGTTTGCTCAGCATCTTTGTTCATGTCCAGCTGGAAATAGTTTGTGGTTGGTTATTTCTTTGCCTTATCCCAGATTAGTTAATGCTGTCTCAATGTGACTGTCTTTCTGTGGCACGTCTGATCTGTTGCTATACTTGTGCAGTTTTTTTAGGCTAAGAATTCCAGAATTCTGAACAATTCTCAAAATCTAGCAACCACGTGGAATTTTGTACATCTTTTACCTTTATACTTTGGCTTCTACACTACCAAATTTAAATTGTTCATCTTGTGCAATTTCATTCTTCCCACTTTTATGATCTCCTTGAAAATCTTGTGGAGGCTCTTTAATTTCTCATTTTCAAAGGTCCAAGTAAATTATCAAAGTTCATGTAGGTCACCCTACCTATAAACATTTTCTTGTAGACATTCACAGTAAAACAAATATAATAGATTCAGTGAAAAACTTCACACAAAGATGGACAACCAGCCAAGGTGCAAAAGAAGACAAATTGTGCAAATACAGATATAAATAAGTAATACTAAGAACATGAGTTGTAGAGCCCTTGAAAGTGAGTCCACAGGTTGTGTTCAGTGGTTAGTTCTGTGTTGAAGTGTGTGAAGTTATCCACTCTGTTCAGGAGTCTGATGGATGAAATGTTACAACTGTTCCTGAACCATGGTGGTATGGGATCTAAGGCTGCTGTACCTCCTTCCGGTTGGAAGCATTGAGAAGAGACCATGGCCTGAATGGTGGCTTTGTTCTCTTCCTGCTGTATCCATGTTTACTTTGTCCACCCCAGTTGCATTGTTTTCAGCTCTCTTATGTGTTAAATCCTGGACATGTCTTTCTGAACCCCTTTTTTAAAAAAAAGTTTTTCCTTAATCAAGCTTTTAATCGCTTGTCTAAAATGTTGCACAGGGCCTGGGGATTTCTTGCTGCATGTTGTAGAAATGCACATTGCTTATAGGAGGCACTCTAGAAATCTGACAGGGAAAACTGTTCATTGGTAAATTGCAGTCTGTCCTATTTAAAATAGCAGAAAGTGACAACGGGGAAACATAACATAAAACAGAAAATCTTTAAAATATTCAGCAAAAATAGGTTTACAGCCTGAAACATCAACTCTTTCCACAGATGCTGCCTGACTTACAGCAATTTCCTTTGATTTTATATCAGATTTCCAACATCTGTGGCTTTTTTTGTTATTCATTTAAAAAGAAATACCGCTGCACTAAACAGATGAGCTGGATAATCTACAGAGCAAGATAAGAGGTGAATTTTGGTATAGGTTAGAGCTGAGCTCTGATAGGTTGTAATTTTTTTAATATCCTCGTGTATGTTCTTAAAACCTATTTTTGTTTTGTAGATTTCCATTGAAACGAATAACAGATTAAGGCAAGAACTTGAAGGGTTGGCCATTACACCAGTTTGGCAGGGGAAAAAAAGACCTATATTGCAGCCTAGAAAAGGTATGTTTGACATTTCCATTGAGCAAAGCTCTTTGCTGTCAAGTTTGCCATATTCTGAAGCTCATTTTATATACTGCTACAGAAGTGTTTACCATTTGCAAAGAAATATTTTATTCCTTAGAACTTGAATAGAATTTTCCTGTCAGTGAAATTGAACAAAATCCTATTCCTCTGTGAAATAAGTGTTAGAAATTTGGGAGACGTTATTGAAAACTGGAAAAGGTGAAATACAAGTTGAAAAGTGAAAGCAATCCCAGGCATAAATTCACTGATCTGTTATATAAGCATTATAAAATGTAGGTAGAGTAAGCTTACAATAATATAGTGAGCTAGGAATTTAATTCCTTTGTACATTGGGACGTTAAAACATTTGGAAATATTGGTGCTTTACCTAGATTCTGAGCTGCTTTTGAGCTTTGCTACCCCTGCTGTTGTGGCATAAGTGTTTTGAGCATTTTAAAGCTAATTCACTGGTAGTTAAACAGCATTTTGTGCACTTCCAGACAGGTGTGTGAGAGAATGCATCTCCTCTGCCCCTCCACAGCAACTTAACTCTACAAAAAAAAAGCTGCTAGAATGATCTATCTCTAGAGTTACAAAATTATTTAGTATTCCTGAACCCCAATCTTTACAGATGCTTATGCAAGTTAGTGTGTAAGAAGTAAAACCTCAAAGCCATAAGACTGAGTTACCTGAGGGAAATGCTGCAAAGAAAATTCAAAGCAGGCAACATTTTAAACTACTAGGAATGCCTGGAATACAGACCGAAAATGTTCCTGTGGGGAATCTTACGTTATTACAAGATGAAAGGGAACAGGTTTACTGTTATCTGCACGTGAGGTGGCTTTAGGCTCGCCGATCATTCAGTAGGGGAAAATATCATTCAACTATTTTAAGGAGGAAAGCTCAATATAGTTCTAGTAAATTTAAAGTAGAAATATTACCATTTGTTTCTCAAGTAAAAATTCTCTGATGTCTTCCAGAGGGACGTTAATGCAGCCTGGGATTTATTCTGTTAAATGCTGCATAAGAACTGTGAACAAGTAAAACCATATTGGTGTCTGATTGAATGATTGATCTTCAATAATATTGGAGGATGGAAAATTTATTTCTTTGTTCAAGAAAGGTATTCAAGTTAATCCTGGGCATTATAGACCAGTGAGTCTTACTTTAGTGGTGGGCAAACTATTGAAGAGGGTCCTCCGAGACAAGATTAGCGAGCACTTAGAGAAGCATGGCTGATTAGGAATTGTTAGCATGGCTTTGAGGGTGGCAGGTCGTGCCTCACGAGCTTGCTTGACTTTTTCGAGGAAGTGACAAGACAACTTGAAGATGAGCATTGAATAAATGGTGTACTTAGATTTTAGTAAGACCTTCAATGAGGTTTGCTTAGTAGGCTTATTCATAAAGTCAGGAGGCATTGGGATCTTGGCTGCATGGATTCAGAAGTGGTTTGCCCGTGGAAATCAGAAGGTGCTTGTAGATGGAGCGTATTTTACCTGGAGGTCTATGGTTAGTAGTGCCCTACAGGGATTTGTTCTAGGAACCTTATTCTTAGATGCGATGGTTAGTAAGTTTGCAGATGATAGGAAGGTTGCCGGTCTTGTGGATAGTGTTGAAGGTTGCTGTAGGTTACAATGGGACATTGACGGTATGCGGAGCTGGGCTGAGAAGATGCAGATGGAGTTGAGAACATAGAACAGTACAGGCCCTTTGTCCCACAATAATTCGAAAAAGTGTGAACTGATGCACTTTGGAATGTCAAACTTGAAGACAACACAGGGTTAATGGCAGGATTCTTGGCAATGTAGAGGAACAGAGGGATCTAGGGGTCCCTCAGAATTGTTGCACAGTGTGATAGGGTGATAGATTGGAGAGCCATCACCTTGTTCTCAGAGTAACAATGGCCAATATCAGAGGACATACTTGTGATTGGAGGAAAGTGTAGGTAAGTTATCAGGTAGTTTCTTTACATGGAGTGGTAAGTGCATGGAACACAGTGCCAACAGTGGCACTAGAGGCAGATTAGGAATATTTGAGATTCTTAGATAGGCACATAGATGAAAGGAAAATGGTGGGCTATGTGGGATGGAAGGGTTAGATTGATCTGTTGATCTAGAAGTAGGTTAAAAGGTTGAAACAACAGCCTTCAGTTTGTTTCCTGCCTTTTTAAATGAGATACAAATGCATATTGTCGAAACAGTGCTGAATGTATTTCATCAACAAGCCAAATTATACTGAACACTCCCATTTGCAAATGCTTATCTGTAACTTGTTTAACCCATTGTGCACTTCCTACATTAAAGCAATGACTGCGTGTCAGAGGATATCATTGACTGTAATTCACTTAGGGATTATTTAAGATTGTGAAGACAATTGAAGAAATGTGCCTTTGTTTCCCCTTCCCTTCCTGTTATTAAGCATTTAGTGCCATCAGTTTAACCTCAGGACATTTAAGTGAAGGAATTACACAGAAGCTATTACACAGAAGGTGCAAAAAGTAAACAGGTTTTCTGGAGTGCACAATGTTTGACAGTAACTAAATATACTAACTAGCACCAAAACCAGAATTACTGACCCTTGACTGATTAAGAAGTGAGGATCTAACTAGAATAACAAACTCCTTCCCTGGGAAAAGGTCTAATTTTAACAACAGTATAAGAGATTAGAGCCATGATAGCCATCTATTGCCACCTCAGTGTTTTGTGTTTCCATTTTTGCCATTTCACCTACAGAGGCACAGCAAGCTGATTGGTTTTGGAGGGTAGATTTTCTTTGTAAGTCATGGGGAAGCTACCATAACATTAGTATCACACTAGGACATTGATCTCAATTTTAACAGTTTTCAGGATTTGCTCCCTGCATTATTCTGTGATTGAAAATGAAGACTTGATTTTTATTGTTGCACACTCGTCTAAACTACACCAATCTTAGAATCATAAACATGAGAGATTCTACAGATACTAGATATCTTGCACAATACACACAAAATACTGAGGGAGCTCAGTAAGTCAGGATCATTCAAAATGGAAACAGGTCATTTACTAAGTTTGTGACAGTACTTCCATACTCTTACATGTTACTGCAGTATATCTAGTTCTCATCTGAAAGTTTCAATAAATCTTTGGACAGAGCATTCAAAATCCTAACCATTTATATTTAGAGAATATTTTCCTGCTCTTGGTGCTAATGGTACTGGTGTCAGTCTGCTTAATCTTATGTGCTTTGAAATGTGTTGTCAGCTTTTTAAAAATTATGTAGAGTTAGAGTTGTACAGCATGGAAACAGGCTCTTCAGCTAACTCATCCTTGCCTACCTGGATGCCTTCCTGAGCTCATCCCTTTTGCCTATTTATGGCCCATTCCCCTCCAAGGTTTTCCTATCCATGAACTGTCCAAATGTCTTTTAAACTTTATAATTGTACCGACTTCTACCACTTCCTCTGGACCCTGTAATTTACTGTGTAAATCTTGCTCTGTTTATCTTTCCAAATGCATCATCTTACACTTGAGTAAATTAAAATTTAAACCCTTAATTTTAAACACATCAATAAATTTCAATTCAGTCTAAAAATAATCCCACCTTCCATTGATAGGTATAATTTAGCAAATCTGTTCAGTGCTCTCTCCAAAGAGTTTGTCCTTCTAAGTGGTCAGAATTGTGCTTGTGAATAGCATTAGTAATTTAATGTCAGTTAAAACTGAACAGTTGAAAAGTTACAATCTGTTAATGGTTTCAGAAAATGGTTTGACAATACCTAAACTGCCTTCATTTGAGATGATTACAGTACCATTAATTATCACTGTCTTTCTCCAAATTGGATTTGAATGCACATACTCTTACATGAATTGAAAGTTAATTATTGTAATTGCCTGTACACTAAAAATATGTCAAAGCCCTGTTGATTTCAAATGTGCAGTATTTTAACTTTTTTAAATAGATCAAACAAGATAGTACCCTTGTTTCAGATTCACAACATTTGGAGCTACAGAGCACCTCACTCTCCAGCACAGAAGATGAAAATGAACTAGAAGATGATGAAGCTGATGATCGTGAATATTCGGACAGTGACCTAAGTGACTATGACATTTCTTCAACTCCAGAGGCCACTCGTTTGTCTGGAATAGGTGTTGAACTATTTTCTGAGAAAGAGGACTGGGAGAAAGAGCTTAATGAAGCTTGTCCCTACGGTAATGTATTTGTAAAGGGCTCAGTCATTGGTTAGATATTCCATGGTATTTTGTAGTTATTGAAAATTGCTTCTACATAGTTGCATGTTTAACCTGGGCCAATGTTTTTTTTAGGGTGGTGGGTGCATGGATGATTAGCTTGTGTTTTGTGCAATAAATAGGTTTGTAGAAATTGGAAGTTAAATTGGCTTTCGGTTATTGTGAGCTATTAGACTGTTTTTACTATTACCAGTTTTTTAAAAATCGGCCCACTGTTAAGGTATGATGGGTTGGTGAGAAGAGGATTCTCAGTCAACCTGAAGGTGTCATACTGGAGAGCTCACGGAGGTGCTATATCGCCCAGATTCAGTCCTCTTTTCCCAAGGTGGGAGGTGCAGATTGCATGTTTACTCTGTAACACTATGGGTTTCCCCCAAGTGTTCCATGTAAAAGATAAGCTGGTAAATGAATTGACAATTTAAATTGCCCCTTGTGTGTTGGCACAGTACTGTTGGCGGGTGGTGCAGTGACATCAGTGCCGGACTCTGGTACGGAGGTTCCTGGGTTCGAATCCAGTCGGGCCGTTCCCGAGTAAGCTTTCCATCCATGCCGGGTTGAGTGTTGAGCTCGCAACTCGACCTCGTAAAATAAAAAAGAAAAAATACTGCGAAGTGTCTGTGTGAGGAGTGGCGTGCCACACAGTCTTTTGTTCTGTGCCTTGTAAGGCATGAAAATGCTGGCCTTTCGGGTCTGAGTCGACATTATCATCATCATTGTGTGTTGGAGAATAGTCACGTTTCAGGAGCTGAGAATAAAATGGAGATTAGTTTAAATGGTTGGTACAGACTCCTTGCTGAAGGACCTGTTTCTGTCAGAATTACTCCAGTAGGTAAATCTGCAGCTTAATTTTATTTTCATCAAATTAGTTTCATTTTTGGATATTTTAAAACAAAAGCAGGGAGGATCTAACTGTAGATTAAATGCCAACACTAATATATTTAAAGCTAATCTAATTTTGTATATGAATTATCTCAGTAAGCATAAATGATGAGATGCTTGCATTTTACCGAAAAGTGAATTAGTCTGGACCATGTTCATTTGGAAATTACTTTCATTCTGCATTTCTTACACTTGTTAAGCATTATTGAAGTTTAATCTTACACTTCTTTATAAACTTGTGATTGGTAAGGTCAGTGGTGTCAGTCAAATCTAGTTAATGAAACACCTGCACTTACAACATTAATTTATAAGAATGAGTTAATTTGGCTATAGCTTCATGCAAGCTCCAGATTTATGATGGAATCTTGGAAAGGATGTAACAACCAGGGAGACAGACTGATTGCATTCATGTTCATTTCAGGAGTTGAAATTTGAAAGTACGTTAAGAGTTGGAAGAGAAGTTCAGGTTTCTGTGATGTTTGAAGTTAGAACATTGTAATCAATGGGATCAAAAAAACATTAAAGGCGCCAGGATGAAACGAACAAGCCATTTTGTATATTTTTACAAAATGGATATGAAGTGGGCAACAAATTGGGGGGAATGTTCTACAGGTGGAAATACAGTTGTGATCCTTGGTACTCATAAGCCTAACTGTACAATACAATTGCATTGGAAGTTATGCTAAAAATCTAGCTGAACTCTAGAGAGATTGCAAAGGAAATTTACCAGGATGCTGCTTGGATTAGAGAACATGTCATACGAGGAAAGGTTGAGACACCTAGGGCTTTTCCTTTTGGAATGAAGAAAGATGGGAGAAAACAATGGTCTCCTCCTCAGAGGTACAAAATGATGAGAGGCACAAATAAAGAGAGCAGCCAGCACCTTTTTCCCAGAGTGGCAGTTGCTAATATGAAAAGATGTGGTTCTGAGGTGATTGAAGGGAAGTATAGGGGAGATGTCAGAGGCAAGTGTTTTACAAAGTGGTAGAGGCAGATACATTAGGGACAATTAAGAGATGATAGGTAGGCACATGGACAAAAGAAAATGGAGGGCTATGTGGAAAAGAAGTGTTAAAATGATTTTGGAGTAAGTTGAAAGGTCGGCGTGACATGGGCTGAAGAGTTTGTACTGTGCTGTGCTGTTGTAGTTTATGAACCATTGATCAGAAGTAAAGATAGAAAATACTGGAAAGATCGGAGCAACATCTATGCAGAGAAAACAGAGTTAATAGTCTACATGAGACAAAAGACTGCAGATGTTGAAATCTGGAGCAAAACCTAAGATGCTGGAGGAACATAGTGGGTTAGGTAGCATCCACGGAGGGAAATATTCCTCTGGATTAAACGATAGAGGAGAGGTTGCCGGAATAAAAAAGGATGAAGTAAAAGCTAGCAAGTGATAGGTGGATCCAGGAGAGGAGTGGTAATAGGCAGACGGGGGTGGAAACAGTGACAAAAGCTGGAAGGTGATGGGTGGACATTCTGTTTCTTTCTCCAGAGATGCTGTCTGAAGTGTCTCATGTTCCCAGTGTTTTGTGTTTTCCTTTGGATTCCTACTGTGCTTTTCAATAATCTTGTGCCTCGGCTCAAATTTTGTTTCCATTTCTAAATGCATATTTAGAATGACCGTAAAGTTTAGAGGAGGCTTACTGTAGTTGATATTAGACTCTAATGAGAAACTGTTTCCAGTAGTGGAAAGACTATTTAAGAAGTCTTCTCTGACTAATAATTGGAAAAAGCTGTGGGGGGGGGTGGTATGAATGGACAAAAATAAGGTGGAGAGCGAAGACCATTCCTGTAACTATTAAAGGTTGTGTACTGTTTTGGTGCGCTTGCATGTGTTTATCATTCTAGTCAGCAAATCAAATAGACGGTAAGATAAGCAAGTATTCTATTGATTAGAAACAAAAAGGCTTGGTGACAAAGCCAGAGAAGTGTACTTACACTATGTAATAAAATAAATAATCATGTGGGGGGTCTTGGTATGGAGTAGATATGTGTCCTGAGAGCTGTGCCTACCTTCACCTTTTGCCTCACCCAAATAGCAGTTAATTCTTATTTTTTAAGTGACTGAAGTGAGTTGTAATGGGCTGAACGAAATGACAAAGCCAGGTAAAGGGAAGAAACAAGAAAAGGGCGCAGGAGAAGAAGGTTTCTGGCGAGGGTTCCACGAAGCTAGCGGGCCCAGGAGAAGCTAAAGCTTTTCTTTTTCTTTTTCAATCTTTTTATTAATATCATATTAAAAATAACAAATATTGATACATAATTATTGGGATTACATTGTTAATAGTTAACATACATGGATATATAAACAATAGGTACAAGAGAATTAAGTCTCCCAAAATCATACATGATACAAATATAATGTATACAAAGCAAGATAATTGGTATAACAATAAGAAAAAGAAAGAAAGAAAAATTATATACCCCAAATGAAAAACTAATCTATCCAAGGCTAACCACTAACTAAAAAAAAAGAAAAAGAAACATGTGCTGTTTATAATATCTAAGAAAAGAAAAAGAATCATAGGTGTCATCAACTCCGATCCCCTCTACATGTATAAAATCAGAAGAAAAAGAAAGAAATAGGTTTGAGAAAAGGTCAAATTACATCATATGAAAATATTGAATAAATGGCCTTCAAGTCTTTTCAAATTTAATAGGAGGATCATGTATAAAGCTTCTAATTTTTTCTAAGTTTAAACATAACATAGTTTGAGAGAACCAATGAAATGTGGTAGGGGGATTAATCTCTTTCCAATTCAACAAAATAGATCTTTTAGCCATTAATGTAAGAAATGCAATCATTCGACGAGCTGAAGGAGTTAAATGAATTGGCTGTATCATTGGTGAACCTAAAATTGCGGTAATAGGGTGAGGTTGTAAGTTAATACTCAATACCATTGAAATAATATTGAAGATATCTTTCCAGTACTTTTTCAAAGACGGACATAACCAAAACATATGAGCTGGAGAGGCTGTCAGGCTGAGGCTGTCTCAGAATGACATTATTTGTGTGGGAATAATAACGAGCTAATTTATCCTTGGACATATGAGCCCTGTGCAAAACTTTAAACTGTATCAACGAATGTTTGGAACATATAGAGGATGAATTAACTAATTGAAGAATTTTTTCCCATTTCTCAATAGGTATAGTAAACTTAAGTTCCCTTTCCCAATCATTCTTAATTTTATAAGATACATCTGAATGTATTTTCATAATTATATTGGGAGAAGCTAAAGCTAATACTGCTAGTGCCCTGGTCCCAACTACAACTGAAGAAGTCCCTGTGGCAGTAAACGAGCTGTACAGTTTGGTAGATGGGAGACATGCTGAGCACGATAAGTCAATCATGAACCTAACAGCTTTAGCCGAAGTCAGTAAGCCTGTTTCTTTAATGGAGGATACCGCTGAATCATATGAGAGGCGAATTGAAGAGTTGGAGAGGCGGCTTGATAGCCTAATACAGGCAGTCCCTGGGTTACGTATGAGTTCTGTTCCTGAGTCCGTCTTTAAGTCGGATTTGTACGTAAGTTGGAACAAGTACATCCGGTATTATTTAGTGTCAGTCAAACGTTTGTCTTAGTATATAGTATATATTTTACCTTTCTATGCATATAAAACACTTAAGAAATATATGTATTTCAATAATTAAACCACTGCGTTGCTTAGTAATAATTATAGCTTTCATCGGGGCAGACCTTTCAAATGCTCCATTATTCTCACTTCATCCTTTATCCTTTAAAATTGTTCCGATCATTGACGGACTGTAGTCTAACGCTTTTCCAATGACGTTTCACCTATTTCCAAACGCTTTATTATTTCCACTTTATTTTCAATCGTGACCACTTCCCGTCAATGGAACAGAAACACTGCGGGCGGCGGGACCTGAGCTCCGCTGGCTCACGAGGTCCGCTGGATCCTAAGGACCACAGCACTGATTTCCCCCGGTGCTAAACTGCACCGCACTAAGACAGGCTAAATGGGACAAGTGGGGGCTGTGCTGGGTTTGGGTATTTGATCCTCCACAATATTCTGCGTGGGGATTTAAACTGGAGGTGGCAGTGTTTTTCATGAGGTCGAGTTGCGAGCTTGAAATCAACCCGGCACGGATGGTACGGGAGTCACTGGATTGACATCAACCCAGCACGGGAGCAGTCTGTCACTGGATCGAACTCGCGAACCTCCATTCTCCAGCCCGGCGCTGATCTCACGGCGCCACCAGCTGACCGGAACGGGGTGGGGAGGGCAGGGTCAAAGTGAATCTTACTAATGTTACGTACCCCGTAACTGGGTCACTTACCAGCAAAGATAGAGAGGTCCGTTGAAGTCTGATGGTACTATTTTTAACAGTATTTATTGATAAAAATACACAAAAATAATATCAATGCAAACATACAGATAATATACGTCGTCAATACTAAATCTAAAAGCGCGGGTATAATAATAATCAATAAGAAATAGCTCTATCGTTGTCTAGGAGATAATGTATTGTCCGATGGAAATATAAAAGTCATTCAAGTTCATTCAGGCTGCAGCTTTTGGTTGGAGAGAGAGAGAGACGGATTTTTAGAACTTGCCCATTTTCCTTTTTATGATGTCGATCCTTCGAAATGTCGTTGGGGCTGGTTTCTCCTTTTTAGCTAAAGCTGTTCTTCCGTGGTGAGGCCCACCAATTCTGAGGCAAATGGAAAAGGACGCACATGGGCTTTCCACTGGTTGTCGCTATTACGCTGTCATGGGATTTCTAGCGTTTCTCCTGGTGCGTCTGAAGGGGTTGTTCCCCAGACCCTCTTTTATCCTTACTCACGGGGTCTCAGATGTCAATCAGGTTGGGATGAGGCCATCCCTCAACCAGCCCCCTCAGAGTTGTTCCCTGAGGGCTTCACTGAATAGCACAATACTCAATACACAAGTCCGTCTCCAAGAGACAATGGCTGTTATCCGTGGCTTTGTCTCGCTGAGGGCAGGACACACATTCCAAGCCCATGAGGATTCTCTCTCATTTCCAGGGTCTCCAGACCTGAAATAATAGCGATCTGGCGATTCTCAAAAAGAAGGGGGCTACTTTGTACCCTTCGGCCCCTCAGAGTTGGGGCACAGGCGTAACACTAAGAAAAATTTAAGCCAAATACAAAGTTAAACACTCAACACAGTGTCAACAGCAATGACTTAAAATGGCAGACGGTGTTGCGATCCGACAAAATGGCTGACGGCATCGCAATCTGACTTAAAATGGCAGATGGCGTTCTCCTTGGTTCATGAGTACAAGTTGTCTGTAAGTCGGACGTTTGTAACTCAGGGACTGCCAGTAACCCAAAACACGCAACTACAGGCTAAGGTGGATGACCTTGAAGCTCGGTTTTGCCATCAAAACATTCGCATTATCAGAGTTCAGGAGAAAGCCAAAAACAATAAGCCGACGGAATTTGTAGCCACGTTGCTTCCGAAGTTGCTGGTGGAAGAACATTTCCACCAGCCAATTGAAGTGAATTATGCCCACCGGAGCCTAGCACCAGCTAAAAATGGCAGGCCAAGAGCTACACCACTACCAGGTTAAAGAGCTGGTGCTATGGCTGTCTCGGGAGAGAGTTCTGCTGCTATATGACAGGTGCCCAGTGTTCACGTACCCGGATTTAACCTCGGCCACCATGAGGAAATGTCAGGATTTTCAGAACATTGAGGAGAAATGCAAAGCCAGGAAAATTTGGTGTGGATTCCGGTACCTGGCGAGGTTTATGGTTACAGTAAACAACACCACCAGTACTTTCAGCACTGCAGCCATAGCTGAGGAGTTCCTGAGCCGAGAAGTTAAAAGATTGGCGTTCTGACACTGTATCAACCTAAAAACGGATTAGTGCTGGGTTCGTCATTGATTGCTAGCGGCTTCATCTGGAGACTTTATTATGTTCAGCGCATGAGGAACTGAAAAATAAGCTCACACTAAAATGTGGGTGAGGACTGTTTGTTATTGTTTATTTTTTATTAGCGTATTTGTGAAGAGGCATTTCTCTCGCGTTTAATAATGGGTAGTTATCTTGCTCTTCTGGACCGAGTGTTGGCTCTTGGATATAGCTTTGACTCTCGGTTAGGGGTGTGGAAGTACTGCTGCTGGTGTGTTTTTATTTTTGGGTGGGTTTGTTGTGTTTCTCAAGGGGTTGTTACAGCACATCTGTTCGTTCAAGTTACTGTTTGTGTTACGCCATGACCAGCATATTATTTTTTGTTAAGCAGCAGACATGACATCAAATCTGCATTTGCACAGCATTGATGAGACTAAACTTGTCAGCTGGAATGTACAGGGGATGAATAGAGGGAGGGTGTATGCACATCTTCGTACACTTAAGGCTGATACAGTATTTGTTTTCTCCAAGAAACACACTCTAACAGCAGCAAAAGTGCTTTGTCCCTCCTGGGCATCTCAGGTCTACCAGTCGAATTTTAGTACTAAAACTAGAGGTGTTGCAATCCTAATTTTTAAAAAAACATAGTTTATTCATACACAAACTGTTGCTGACCTGAGGGGCAGATACGTAATAGTAAGTGGAATATTAAACTCCATACCATAGACACCAGTGAATGTGTATGGGCCCAACTTTGATGATCCAATTTTTTTTCAGAACCTCTTTAAGGCCATGCCTAATCTGTCTGACTAACATAATTGCAGGTGGAGACTTTAATCGCATCTTGGACTCCTTCCTAGATAGACAACATCCCCAAGTTTGTTCACTTAAAAATAGCGCAACATTTAATAATCTCATGCAGTCGTATAACATAGTGGATATTTGGAGGCTTCTTAATCCCACAAAGAAAGATTTTTCATATTTTCATGGCCAATAAGTTAAAAAGAATGCATTTGTTCTATCATTCATCCAGAGCAAACTGGCTTTATGCCAGCATGTAGAAGAGGCTGCAGTCATCTCATTAGATGCACAACGTGCATTTGACCAAGCGGAATGGCCATATATGATGTTTGCACTTAAGAAATTTGGATTTGGACCATCCTTCATTAAATGAATTGAGATAATTTATTCACACCCATCTGCTTCAATTATCACTGATCAGAATCTCTATTTCCTCCCCTTTTGCAATTCATCGTGGGACTCGTCAAGGCTGCCCCCTTTCTCCGTTTTTGTTTACAGTTATCAATGAGCCATTCGCTGTTAGCATCAGACAGGACCCTTTGATATCTCCCATTGATATGCATGGATATAAACATCACCTTTCGTGATATGCTGACGACGTCCTTTTGTATATACAAACATCAATACCCGCCCTTCTGATTCTAATTAATAATTTTGGCAGTGCAGTGGTTAATACAGCATATGTACAGTCCATTCCCTTTAAAATAACATGATAATTTTTCCTATCTTGGTATGACTATTACAAAAAACCCAGATGATCTTTTGCAAGTGAATTGACGAAACAAAGTTGAGCAGGTTAAACGCAATATTCACTTTTGGAAAACTCTTCCAATTTCTTTGGTGGGGAGGGTTAATGCAATCAAGATGATTGTACTGCCACAATTTCTTCATCTTTTCCATTCAATTCCATGTTTTATTCCTCAGTCATTCTTTAAGCAATTGGATTCAATTATTATACCCTTCATTTGGAATTATAAATCCATTAGAATTACTAAAAAACACTTGTCCAAGCCTAAGGAAGCAAGTGGTTTTGCTCTACCAAATGTTAAAATGTATTACTGGGCTGCCCACCTATCCATTCTTGCATGGTGGAAAAAAGGCCCACCCTCTACCTCAGACTCGTGCCCAGCATGGTTACTCATAGAGGGAATGCTTTGTAAGAAGACTTCCTTACCAGCTCTCCTTAATAGCCCCACTGCAGTTAAAGTCACATTTTAGTAACAGCTTCGTGGTAGGCAGCACTATAAGAACTTGGAAGCAGATTCAACTGCACATTAAGGCTTCAAAAACTTATATTGACACTCCAACCTGTGACAATCGTTCCTTTTTTGCCTGGCCTGAATGATACTTTTTTTTTCACCTGGAAACAGAGAGGCATCTGTAGTATAGGTGACCTATATATTAATGGAAACTTTGCCTTATTTGCACAGTTACAAGCAGTTTACAATATCCCTGCATCTAGCTTTTTTAGGTATTTACAAATTCGAGATTATGTTAGGAAATGTATACCTAACTTCAAGGTTTTAGACAAACATGAGTCACTGGAGGCAATAAATAAATTTTATCCTGTTACTTGTAGTGCTGTATCCTATTTTTATCAGATCTGACATAGTGGAGCTCGGGTGAATACTGCTGGTTTTAAACAGGCGTGGGTGGATGAATTGGGTGTAGAACTGTCAGAGGAGGTCTGGGATGAATGTTTAAAGAGTATACATGATTGGTCAATGTTAGACACAGTCTCATACAGTTTAAAACATTACATAGACTCCATTATTCTAGAGAAAAGTTGCATAGTTTCTACCCAGATGTTTTGCCAGTTTGTAATAGACAAATGTGACAGTAACTTGTCACATTAATTCTGGTCATGTTGTAAGTTTTATGCATACTAGAAAAGTACTTTTCACTGTTTCTCTGAGGTTTTTGGGAAGCAGTGGGAACCAGACCCGCTTATAGCCATCCTTGGAGCAACAGGCTCCTTATTTTCACCCAGTATGTATGGAAGAAGTGGCTGTATTGTTTGGAATGGTGATTGCTAAGAAGTTAATCCTGCAAATGTGGAAAATGGACTCTGTGCCTACGTACAATCTGGCTGAGAGAACTGGCAAACACTTTACATTTGGAGAGAGTGAGACTATGTAATAAGGACAGTGGGGACACCTTTGAAAGGATATGGGGCCCTGTACTGATCTTCCTTACGGGGTGAGGTCTGAGGTTTTTTGGTGCGGTGCACCTCTGCTGTGTATGTTTACTTTTTGCCTTTTTTCTCTTTTGCTGCTCAATTTTTAATTTGATTTTGCTGTGGTTGTGGTTTTTGTGGTTGTGCTGTATATTTTTTTTCTTTTCCTTTTTTGTTTTTGTTAGTTTTTTTTCCAAGTCTGTTCACATAAAACAATAAAATATATAATAGAAATAAAAAGTGATTTTTAAATAATATGTAGCAGCAAATGATTACTTTTACAACAAAATTAATTAAAATTAAATTAATGGTGGGTAAATGGAAAGTATTATTATCTGGATAGATGGTCTGATTAGGAACAGTCAACATGGATTTGTGCGTGGATGGTCATGTTTGACAAATCTTATTGAATTTTTTTGAAGAAGTTACTAGGAAAGTTGACGGAGGTAAAGCAGTGGATGTTGTCTATATGGACTTCAGTAAGGCCTTTGACAAGGTTCCACACGGAAGGTTAGTTAGGAAGGTTCAATCGTTGGGTATTAATATTGAAGTAGTAAAATGGATTCAACAGTGGCTGGATGGGAGATGTCAGAGAGTAGTGGTGGATAACTGTTTGTCAGGTTGGAGGCCGGTGACTAGTGGTGTGCTTCAGGGATCTGTACTGGGCCCAATGTCGTTTGTCATATACATTAATGATCTGGATGATGGGGTGGTAAATTGGATTAGTAAGTATGCAGATGATACTAAGATAGGTGGCGTTGTGGATAATGAAGTAGGTTTTCAAAGCTTGCAGAGAGATTTAGGCCAGTTAGAAGAGTGGGCTGAAAGATGGCAGATGGAGTTTAATGCTGATAAGTGTGAGGTGCTACATTTTGGTAGGACTAATCAAAATAGGACGTACATGGTAGGGCATTGAGGAGTACAGTAGAACAGTGATCTAGGAATAATGGTGCATAGTTCCCTGAAAGTGGAAACTCATGTGAATAGGGTGATGAAGAAAGCTTTTGGTATGCTGGCCTTTATAAATCAAAGCATTGAGTATAGGTGTTGGGATGTAATGTTAAAATTGTACAAGACATTGGTGAGGCTGAATTTGGAGTATTGTGTACAGTTCTGGTCACCAAATTATAGGAAAGATATCAACAAAATAGAGAGTACAGAGGAGATTTACTAGAATGCTACCTGGGTTTCAGCACCTAAGTTACAGAGAAAGGTTGAACAAGTTAGGTCTTTATTCTTTGGAGCGTAAAAGGTTGAGGGCAGACTTGATAGAGGTATTTAAAATTGAGGGGGATAGATAGAGTTGACGTGGATAGGTTTTTTCCATTGACAGTAGGGGAGATTAAAACAAGAACACGAGTTGAGAGTTAAGGGGCAAAAGTTTAGGGGTAACATGAGGGGGAACTTCTTTACTCAGAGTGGTAGCTGTGTGGAATGAGCTTCCAGTAGAAGTGATTGAGGCAGGTTTGATATTGTCATTAAAAAAAAACCAAAAATTTTAAATTGGATAGGTGTATGGACAGGAAAGAAATGGAGGGTTATGGGCTGAGTGCAGGTAGGTTGGACTAGGTGAGAGTAAGCGTTTGGCACGGACTAGAAGAGCCGAGATGGCCTGTTTCCGTGCTGTAATTGTTATATGGTTATATAAACAATTCATTCCTAAAGCAAAGTTAATTCTGTTGCTATTCTTTATGTACCTGAATGGTAAATAGCTCCGTAAACTTTGCCTATGAGGATGGAATTTGAGGAATTGCATTAATTTAAGGGCTAGACTATGGAGAGCAGCACATTGCACAAAAATGTTAAATCGAAATTGCAAATGCATCAGGTCAGGGCAGCATCTGTAGTGGGAAAAATAGATTAACATTTCAAGTCAGAGATCCTTTAAGTTGTGAGTGGTCTATTTAGAAAGTCCTAAAGGACTGCCATGTTGTCAAGCTTTTATAATTGTGCTGTAACTTCCTTTAACTTTGTATGTAGTATGTGCTTTCACATAGTATGATACATTCACTTTATACTGTGTAGCAGCAGAATCAAATTTCTTCTTTATCTATCCTTCTTTGGGTTTATTGCAGTGGTACCAGTACTGAATCTGCCAAGTCTGATTATCAAGCAATTTAAAATTCAATGTGTGTGGACCCTTTTAAATCTTAAGCATCTAAATAAGATTTCTGCTGGACTTCATTTTCTCTAGATAATCCTCAGTAACCCTTGTGCAGCATTTTCTTTTAAAGCTGTAGGTGGGAGTTTTATTAACTGAATTCAACACCCCGAGCAGCAGGATGCATTGATTTTGGTGTTTGTAGAATTTAAAAAAAAAATCACCACCTATGTTTGCCTATTTAAGAATGCTGATTGTAGATGAAAATATTTTCTTAAACTGCACATGAATCAAAACAGTTCTCATGATGGTCTTCAAGCAGAAATGTTAACTTTTCTTTCTACAGGATGTGATGTATTATGTGTAGTTTATTTCCTGATATATTCAAGGTCAAAAGGAATATCAAAAGCTATTCAAAGAAAAAGGTCTCATTTTTAACTTTACCTCATCATTGAGTTTTGACATTTCAGAATAGTTGTGTAAAATTGCCATTTGTAGGAGCTATACAGTCGGCCCTCCTTATCTGCAGGGGATTGGTTCCGGGACCCACCGTGGATACCAAAAAACGCGGATGCTCAAGTCCCTTAATTAACCTGTTCAGGGCGGTGGACTTTAGGATCCTGCGGAGATCGGGACCCGCCTCCCGTGGCTGCTGCTGAATCCACAGTATTTCTGTTCTGTTGACGGAAAACAATCACGATTGAAAATAAAGTGGAGATAATAAAGCAATTGGAAAGAGGTGAAATGCCATCGGTCATTGGAGAAGCGTTAGGCTACAGTCGGTCAACGATCAGAACAATTTTAAAGGATAAAGTGAGAATAATGGAGCATGTGAAAGGCCCTGCCCCAATGAAAGCTACAATTATTATTAAGCAACGCAGTAGTTTAATTATTGAAATACACGTTTCTTAAGTGTTTTATATGCATAGAAAGATAAAATGTATACTAAGAGAAACATTTGACTAACTGACGCTAAATAATACCGGATGTACCTGTTCCGACTTATAATACCTAACACAAGTAAATGTTATGTAAATAGTTGTTATGCTGTATTGTTTAGGGAATAATGATAAAAAGTCTACATGCTCAAACAACAAGTGCTGGAGAGAGAACTTCCGGGTTTTCCCAATCCGCGGTTGGTTGAATCCGCGTATGCGGAACCCGCGGATAAGGAAGGCCCACTGTATTAACAGACTAACAGATTACTGTAGAAGTTGGATTACTTACCTAAAATGAATAATTTTGACTATCTGTCTTGGGTCACATTAAGGCATTTCATTTGATTCCTACACCATAAACGTTACACAGTTTCTTAACTGCTGTGTTTTCTTCCAGATGATGATGACCTAGAAATAATCTTTAGAAAAAGTTATTGTGAAGGACCACTTGTTTGGCAAGATGGTGAAATGTACAACCCAAGCCACGATCATGCTCCTTCATCAAGAACAAATATTGTAGCAATTCCTATTGTGCAGGGACAGTTTGATGATGCTGATGAATAAAGTTGGGAAGTCACATCCTGAGGGAAGAAGCGATGAATAGCAGTTTATATTTCCAAGTTATTTTCACTTTAATTTTTTGATCTAACTGTACTTTGTAATGGGAAAATGTCTTGAGTTGCTCCTTTCTTTTGCTTTTCATTGACATAATTCAGTTCCAGCTTGCAGAACTTAAAGGAAATTCAAAAGCTTCATTATTGTTGTATGCTTTTTTGTTTTTGGGAAATTATTTTGATAAATGTAAAGAAAAATATTTTGAAGATTGTATGCAGTCATAATGGAGCCCAGATTATTTAACTATTTTACTCAGAAGGAATGTAAAATTAGCAAAAGGAATAAATGAATGGCATGCACATTTTTTAGTTACCAGCGTTGTTTTTAATGGCATTTTGTTAGTGTTTTGAATCCCACCATGCTTGAAATGTTTCATTCCATGCATGCATACTAATCTGTCAGTTAATTGAGCAGATGGCAAATGTTGTTTATAATGGCATTTTTGGGTTTCCTATGCAGAAGAAATTGATGCATATATCTGAACCATGGTTATAACTTCTGTGACATTAGAAAAATGTTCCTTTGTCATAGTTGGTCAAGTTTTGTACAGCAACTGCAGGAACCATGTATCTGTTTTGTCATGTAGGTTGGGGCATGGTAGAAGCAAATGGGTATAGTTAGTATTCTCATTTCGTTAGTTGTTTAGTTTAATTGAGGCGGGGTGGTAAGCCACGGAGAATTTTTTTTTGTTGACTGGTATTAGTACACTTAAATACGTGTAGAATGCTAATTTAGTTCACCACTTAGGCTAATTGGGAAGTTATTGGAATGCTTTGGATCTGTCTTCACTAGGGAAGACACAGACAATCTCCCAGATGTAATAGTAGCCAGAGGACCTAGGGTAATGGAGGAACTTAGGCAGAAAATAGTGTTGGGTAGACTGATGGGACTGAAGGCAAAGAGGTCCTTCTGCAGTTGTACAGGGCCTGGTGAGACTACACCTGGAGTATTGTGTTCAGTTTTGGTCTCCAAATTTGAGGAAGGACCTTCTTGCTATTGAGGGAGTGCGGCGTAGGTTCAGGAGGTTGATTCCTGGGATGGTGGGACTGTCATATGTTGAAAGATTGGAGTGACTGGGCTTGTATACACTGGAATTTAGAAGTATGAGAGGGGATCTGATTGAAATATATAAGGTTATTAAGGGATTGGTCACGCTAGAGGCAGGAAACATGTTCCCGATGTTGGGGGAGTCCAGAACCAGAGGCCATGGTTTAAGAATAAGGGGTAGGCCATTTAGAACGGAGTTCAGGAAAAACTTTTTCACCCAGAGAGTTGTGGATCTATGGAATGCTCTGCCTCAGAAGGCAGTGGAGGCCAATTCTCTGGATGCTTTCAAGAAAGAGTTGGATAGAGCTCTTAAAGATAGCGGAGTCGAGGGATATGGGGAGAAGGCAGGAACCGGGTACTGATTGTGGATGATCAGCCATGATCACATTGAATGGCGGTGCTGGCTTGAAGGGCCGAAGGGCCTACTCCTGCACCTATTGTCTATTGCTAAGCAGATTGCTAACTTCGCTTCAATATATTAGTTGAACTAACTTTGTTACTTCGCTAATTTGAGCGTTAAATTGCTAATTTTGTTTTGTTAGTTTTTTCATCACTACAAGATCGTTCGTCTTTGGCTTTGTAATAAAGGATTGCAAGTATCTTTTCTTACTTTGGAACTTGGTTATTTCAAAGTGTGCCATACAGTGTCAATCTCCTGGCTTGGTGTCTCAACGGTTTGTTTTAATATAACAGCTACAGGACTTTGTCTAATTCAGACAGGTATTTTTGAGGAAGGTATTATTAAACCAATTTGAATGAGTTGACCAAAATATTTGTTTATTCAGAAATTGCAATGTAATATACTAGATTTAATTATTATTTGAAGTCTTGACCAATTTCTGCTTCAATAATTCATGATAGAAGTGGCTTGTGTTTGGGTCAGACAAATCACATGTAATTTCTCACCAGTCAGGCCAAGCTGATGAAAAATTATCACAGGCAATTACTGAAGGCTGTCCAAGGAACCTGTCTCAGTAAACAATTGAAGACTCCAGGAGGAGAATTTGGTTGGAAAATTTAAAAAACACGTTTGGTTTAGTTTGCATAAATTTCCCCATGAGATTACAGTGTCTTTTGTGCTGTTTAATAACCGCAGACTTTCTTTTGACTTGTTTAGCATGTATACTTTTTAAAGTGTTCATTCCCACTGAATCTCTCACAGACCTTACTGTTGCAATATACACAGGTAGCTGCATTGTCCTTTAACTACCCACACCCACCATGTACATACATTTCATCATAGAGGGATGCAGCACGAAGATGAATTCTTCAGTCCACCAATCTGTGCTATCAACAACCTATTTACACTAATCTCAACATTCTCATCAACTTCCTCCTACTCACCCATGCATTAGAAGCAATTTACCAATTCAGTTAACCAACCAGCACGCATGTTTTTGGGGAAAGAAATTGGAACATCTGGAAGTAATGTACTCGGGGTCATTATTGAACCTGAATCTCTGGTGCCATGAGGCTGCAGCTCTTCTGTTTTGTTACTATCCTACCCACATCTTCACTCAATTTTCATTTGGATTCTCATTAAACATCCTTGAGGCCTAATCTGAAAGAAATGGGTCACTACACGCACATTTGTTTAGGAGAGAAGAAACAAACTCAGAACTATTTTCTGCTGTAAATCATATTTCACTTTTGCCTTTTCCATTTTTAAAAGTCTCCCACACTAAAAAAAAAATGACTTTGCATTTAATAATGCCTTTACCTCCAGCATCTTGTTCCTTCAACTGGAACTTCCCTTTAATGAAACCTACATCTTTCTTTCCTCAGTCCTATTCCACTATTCCAAATTCATTTAATCCATAGAGTTTAGCATTTGGTCCTGTTTACTCCCATGCTTGTCATTTCTCATCCTTGCTGTGTTCATAGTAAACACCATATTCAGTTCACTCACCACCAGACTTTCAGCTCTTACCTGTGGCTCCAAGTAGCAGTTTGCAACTGACAGCAGTCGTACCTTGGTACACCTCATCAACAAGTGGGCTAAATCAAGGGAGGGAAGCTGTCTGGTCTTGTACCCTGGTGAGATAGGGATGTATGTGCCTGTCCTATGTATGAAAGCAGCTCTGGCAGACTGGGCAGATGAAGTTAACAGATCTTACAGGAAGTTGGTTCTGCAACAGTTCATGGGGAGCAAAGAGCATGGTAAGGCACAGTAGTAATCATGGCTATCCATTACAAACAAGGAAGATCCCATTTGTAAAAACCGCTGATATTGCATCCAAACTTCCAGGGTCAAGAGAGTGGATCTGCCCTAGAGCACTGACTTTTCCACTTTAAAACTTTCCTGCACTGCTGTTGGATATGACCGACAACCAGTCTTATAGTTTGACCAGGCAATCATATTGATTATATACACTACTTTGATCTCAGCTAACACTGCTGCATGTTTATATTCAGATTCAATTTATTGTCATTTATAAACCACAAATACAATGCAGTTAAAAATGAGACAACGTTCTCCGGAATGATATCATGAAAAAGCACAAAACAGACCACACAAGAAAAACCACATAACGTTTGGTAATCCCCAATCCAGAGTCCGGAGAGGCTGTTGTGTATCAATATCGTGCTACCGTCCTAGCACATTCCCCGGAAAGGAACTACAAACCCATCAGACAAACTAAAGCTACAGGACCTACATAAAACCACATAGTTACATATAGTTATAGTTAACATATAGTTTCAACAGTGCAGACACTGTTCATGTTTTCATTTGCAATTTTCTTAATACAACATTTCTGAAGTAATTGGGATTACAACATCTTATTGACGTTCTCTTGAAGTTCATACTCAAATGTCAAGCAACATGGCAAGAGGATATTCCCCTCATTTGGCTATTACCTACAGATTATGGTGCAAAGGCTTGATATAGGGTAGGAGACAGGATATGTCCTTGAACACGGTTCAAGTATCTTCTGGTTCATCTTGAAAGTATTTCTTTGAAATTTTGATCAAACATTATACCATGAGCTTACCATATAAGTAAGTCTTTGAACTCTTAGTAAATTTATTATCAAAGTACATACAGTGTACACTCAGAAGTCACTTTATTAGGTACACCTATATCACCATATACTACCTTGAGATTAATTTCCTTGAAGGCATTTACAGGTAAACAGGGATTTACCATAGAATTTATGAAAATATACATAAAGATCAACAATATGTAAAAGACAAAGTTCGCAAATAAGAAAAACAAATAATACTAAGAATATGAGTTGTGGAGCCCTTGAAAGTGAGACTGAATGAAGTTATCCAGCCATGCCAAAAGATTTCAGCCCAAAAGGGCAACTGTACTTTTCTCTTTAGACCATAAGGCATAGGAACAGAATTAGGCCATCTGGCCCATCGAATCTGCTCTGCCATTCAATCATAGCTGATCCTTTTTTTTTCTATCTCTTCCTCGACCCTAGTTCTAGGCCTTCTCCTCGTAACCTTTGATACCAAGTCCAATCAAGAACCTATTAAAATCTCTGCCCTAAATACACCCAATGACCTGCCCTCCACAGCTGCATGTGGCAACAAATTCCATGATGCTGCCTGGCCTGCTGAGTTACTTAAGCATTTTGTGTGTGTTGCTGGAATTTCCAGTATCTGCAGATTTTCTCGAGTTTATTTTCTGGTTCAGCAGCCTGATGTTTATAGGGCAATACTGCTCCTGAAACTAACAGTATGAGATATAAGGCTTCTGTACCTCATGCCTGATGGTAGTATCGAGAGGTAAGGAGTTTGTACGTTCTCCCCATGACTGCATGGGTTTTCTCCAGGTGCTGTGGCTCACTCCCACAGCCCAAAACCATTCTGGTTGGTAGGTTAATTGGTCATTGTAAATCGTCCCATGTAGTTATACTGAAGGTTGTAGGGCAGTGCAGCTGGAAGGGCCAATTCCATACTGCATCTCATTAGGTAAATAAATAAGGGTATATGGCCTGGATGGTGCTTTCGAGCGGCAAATCTCCATGTAAATGTGCCTCATGGCAGGGAGCGATTGCCTGTGGTGGACTGGGATGTATCCACCACTTTCTGTGGACTTCTCCATTCCGGGCCATTGGTGTTTCAATACCAGGACATGATGCTTATTTATGTTTTTGCCACTTCTAAAAGAGCTAAACAGTTGGTCTCAAATCCTTGTCCTTTCTCCAGTCCTTGAGAATTTATCATTTTCAAGTATTGTAGCATAAAGTAATCAAAGAAGAATAAGTTCTGAGAATGGGGGGGGGGGGGGGCAGGGAATTGAGTGTTCTGTTGATGATAGTAACCCTATTTTAACTTGAAATTGTTAAAAGTTTTGTAAATATCTGATCATTGTATTTTGTGAAGTGAATAAAGTTTTGTAGTTTTGTAAAAACTAATCAAAGAAAGGATATTAGGCTATATTCAGATTTAAGCTCACTAGGAAAGTGAATCAGAATCAGGTTTATTATCAGCGGCATGTGACGTGAAATTTGTTAACTTAGCAGCAGCAGGTCAATGCAATACATAATCTAGCAGAGAAAAAGTAATAATAATAAAACTAAAAAAAAGTAAATCAATTATGAAAAGATTATAAAAACTTGCAAAAATAGAAAATACTGTATATTAAAAAAAAAGGTGAGGTGGTGTCCAAAGATTCAATGTCCATTTAGGAATCAGATGGCAGAGGGGAAGAAGCTGTCGCTGAGTGTGTGCCTTCAGGCTTCTGTACCGCCTACCTGATGGTAACAGTGAGAAAGGGCATGCCCTGGGTGCTGGAGGTCCTTAATAATGAACTCTGCCTTTCTGAGACCCAGTGCTCCCTAAAGATGTTCTGGGTACTTTGTAGGCTAGTACCCAAGATGAAGCTGACTAGATTTGCACCCTTCTGCAGCTTCTTTTGGTCCTGTGCAGTAGCCACTCCATACCAGGCAGTGATGCAGCCTCTCAGAATGTTCTCCAACTGGGACTCCTGAATGCGTTATTTCCCTCGATGCGGAGAAAGCATTTGATCGTATAGAATGGAACTACCTCTTTGCAGTTTTAGAAAAATTTGACTTTGGTCAAAGTTTTATCTCTTGGATCAAATTGCTGTATCTGTGTCCCACTGCCTCGGTTTTGACTACGGTAATTTTCAGCAATCCCAGTTATTTAACCTCAAACGTGGCACCCGTCAAGGATGACCTTTAAGTCCCTTTCTCTTTGATTTGGCTATAGAACCTCTGGCGATAGCATTCCGAAGCTGTCCTGAACTGACCGGGATCTGGGGGGAGGGGGGGGGGGGTGTTGAGCATAAAGTTTCTCTTTATGCTGATGACTTATTACTTTTTCTTTCAAATCCGTCCACATCCTTACCTCCAATGTTTTCACTTCTTGATCAGTTTAGCCAGTTTTCTGGCTATAAACTTAATTTACATAAGAGTGAACTTTTCCCGATTAATAAAGAAGCACAAGAATTAGCATTTCGTGACCTCCCTTTTAAAGTAGTTCATAATCAATTTACTTATCTTGGGATTACAGTTACAAGGAAGTTTAAAGATCTTTTTCGTGAAAATTTTGCCAATCTTTTATTTACTCCAAAACAGAGTCTGTCACAATGGTCACCTCTATCTATGTCCTTGGTAAGTCGTATTAATGTTGTTAAAATGTATGTTTTCCCTAAATTTTTATATTTATTTCAATCAATCCCAATTTTTATTCCTAAAACCTTTTTTGATTCCTTAGACTCTATTATTTTGTCATATCTGTGGAAGAATAAGCATTCTAGAATTAATAAAGTTTATCTTCAAAAATCTAAAAAAGAGGGTGGCATGGCCTTACCTAACTTTCGTTTATATTATTGGGCAGCTAACATACGTTGTACTACCTTTTGGTCTTTTTTTCATAGCCAACCCGAGTGCCCTAATTGGGTGGCAATGGAGTTGAATTCCACTAAAGATTTATCTATTTCTGCATTTCTTGGCTCTGTACTCCCTACTAGTTTGTCTAGACTAATTGTTAATCCTCTTGTTAGACACACTTTGCGAATATGGGCTCAGTTTAGGAAATTTTATGGTTTTTATGGTTTTTCCCTTTCTAGTCCTATCTTACATAATCACCTTTTTTTACCTACTATGTATGATTCAGCATTCTATGATTGGTATAGGAAGGGCATTAGACATTTTGAAGATCTTTTTATCGATAATCGCTTCGCATCTTTTCAACAGCTCTCTGCTAAGTTCAATCTGCCTAATGCCCATTTTTTAAGATATCTCCAAATTAGACACTTTATTAATCCTTTAATTCCTAACTTCCCTGAAATGCCCAAGAAAAATGTTATGGATTTCTTTCTTTCTATTAATCCACTGGGTAAAGGTTTAATATCATTTATTCGTGATAAATTAGCATTCTTACGGCGTGCCCCTGTGGATAAAATTAGAATGGCTTGGGAGCATGATTTAAATATCTCTTTATCTGATGAGATTTGGGACTCGATTCTCAAATCAGTTAATTCAACCTCTCTTTGTGCTCGCCATTGCCTTTTACAGTTTAAGATTGATCATAGAGCCCATATGTCTAAATCTAAATTATCTCAATTTTACCCTAATATTAGTCCTCTTTGTGATAAATGCAAAAGGGTCGAGGCTTCTCTTATTCATATGTATTGGTCCTGTCCTCGTTTAGAGAAATTTTGGAAAGACATTTTTATAACTTTATCCTGTATTCTGAATCGCCACTTAGAACCTAACCCTTTAACTGCTCTGTTTGGTTTTTTGGGTGAGACAGATAGACGTTTAAGTTCGACTAAGTGTCGAATATTATCTTTTGCTTCTCTCCTGGCTAGACGTTTAATCCTCCTTAGATGGAGAGATGTTGCCCCGCCCACGCATGCTCAATGGCTTAATGATATTATGTCCTGTTTAGACCTTGAAAAAATTCATTATTCAATTCTTAATTCGGATATAAAGTTTCATAAGGTCTGGGGACCTTTTATTGAGTACTTTCATAACCTTCCTCTTAATTAAGGTTTTTTTTTCAGTCCCTTACTTTCAGCTCTTTTTTTTTGGTAGTAGGCATTATTATCTTCCGTTTTCAAGCGTATTTACAGTTTTGGGGGTTTGAATGTCCTGATTTATATTCTCTATATTGTGTTGTGGTTGGTCTGGAGTATTTTTTGCTGTGGGGCTTGGGGAGGATACTAACTTTACATGACTTAAATTTGGGTGCTTTCTCAATTATCATTTTTGTATTATATTATTATTGTATGTTTATTTTTGCACTGTATTAATTTTTTTATTTTGGTTTGGGGGTTTTTCTTATCTGTAGTGTTGTAGAAAATGCATTTAAAAACCAATTAAAAAAAAGAATGTTCTTTACGGTACAACTATAGAAGTTTTTGAGTGTATTTGTTGACATGCCATATCTCTTCAAAATGCAGTATTTTTCTGAAAATTTAATTTTTTTTGAGAATTTAATTATTCTATTTAAATTAAAAGATTTATTTAAATCTCCCATTTTTCTTAAAGCTTTACTGGCTAGTTTGTTTCCAATTTAGAACATTTATTGGAATTTAAACTACTCCATTTACAATTACTGTATTTGTTCTGTCTCTTATGGTATGTTAACTGCTGCCAAAAACAACAGAATTCAGGAAGTGCAATCCTCATTTTAAATAGAAAACTGCCGCAGCTTCAGATCTCATTGATTAAATTGGCTTAAATAAATCTTTCAGTTAAAAGGTATTAAGTTGTGCCTTTTTGATCCATGCACATTTACTGGGCTAAAATGTTCATAGTGAGTTGCCAGCTACAATTACGGACCTTTTGTGGTTGGTTTGTAAATGATTTTTTTGTGAATCTGGTATGTGTGTGCCAGTTGCATAATGCCATTGCAATCCTGATAAAGTGTTTCAGACTGAAATGATAGCTGTTTCTCTTTTCACAGGTGCTGCCTGACTTGCTGAGCTTCTCCAGAAACTTCTGTTTTTATTTCAGTTTTCCAGCACCAGCAGTTCTGTGATTTTCATTGCAATGCTAAATGCAAGAAGTTTATAAAACTATGACAGGAATAGACATGGAAGATTATCTCTTTTTTCAGGGGTAGAAATGTCAAGTACTAGATGGTGTAGCTTTAAGATGAGAAGGGAAAATGTGTTTTTTACACAGAAGGTGGCAGGTGCCTAAAACGGGCTGCTAGAGGTCATGATGGATGCAGACACCTAAGTGGCATTTAAGAGGTAGTTAGACAGGCATATGATCATTAAGGGAATGGAGGGATAATGGTTTCTTGTGCAGGCCAATAGGTATAGGGTGTATTGTCCTGTCCTCTGTTCTATGGTAAGGCACAATGTGGCAGATCAAAACTATTTTTTATTGAGGCAAGAAAGACACAAACTGAAAACAATGTTTTTCACTGTATCTCAGTCCCTGTGGTAATAATTGATTAATTTACCATGGTGATCAGCAAAGCAGAGGGTATCAGTGAAGGTTGATGGGGTCAGGGGCCTACATATTCATAGAGAATTAGCAATGAAGTGAGAGAGAAGGGGAATGAAAGTGGTTCTATTCTTTCTGCACATTTTCTGATGCTGGCAAAAGAACCAATTAACACAACCATTAATGTAAACCTTAAAATAATGAAAGCTAGAAAGGATTAAATTAAAACAAAAGGTTTACAAGGATGTTCCCAGGTGATGCACCATCAATAACTCTCTCTGAGACGTAAAGGCGAGATATCGGCTTTTATTGACTGGAAGAAAGAACAAGCGGTAGTTGACCACCATACTACATCCTGGAGAATGAGGGCCAGGCTCAGGCCTCAATCGCCTTTATACCGGGGTCTGTGGGAGGAGCCACAGGAGCGGTCAGCAGGGGGCATGTCCAGACAGGTATATGTAGTTCACCACACCAGGTTTGCATAGTTAAAACTATAAGGCAAGTTTGGTTAGGCTTGGACTTTTTTCCCTAGTGTAGGAAGCTGAGGAATGACTATAGAGAATAATAAAATCATGAGGGGTATCAATAAGGTAAATAGTCATTGTCTTTTTTCCCCCAGGAATGAGGAGTCCAAAACTAGGAGGCAAAAGTTTAAAACGAGAGGAGGGAGATTTAAAAAGGACCTGAGGGGTAACTACTTCCCTCAGAGGTTGTTGTGTATACTTCGAAGAGCTGCTAGAGGAAGTGGGAAGAGGAAAGTACAATTACAACATTTGGATAGGAAAGGTTTAGATCGATATGGTTCAAATACAGGCAAATGGGTCTAGCAATGGTTAGACATCTTGGTCAGCTCAGATGAGTTGAGCTGGGTCGCCTGTTTTCTCTGCTGTGTGTCTCTCTGATTGGGTCCTGTCCCTTTATTTAAAAGAACTGAAAGCTGAACTGCAAGCACCCTATTCCGAAATGCCGTCATAAGGCACAGCTTGTAATTGATTCATCAACAAGATTTCTTTCAGGACTACACAGGCACATGTGATGGCTGCTCAGATGACTGACACTGAAACAGTTGTAAACACAAATATATAGAAAGTATCAGCTGAGTGGGCACAGATATGATCATAAATTTCCTAGTAGGTTTAGTTGTTTTCTAAAGCCAACTGTTTATATCAGGAAATATTGACAGAATCAGCAATGGTCAGCTGTCAACCACATGTCCAGTGTGAATCATCCATGAAGGCCTACTTCATTAACTAGAAGTGCAAGCTAATTTCTGACTGAGTGACTGTATCATTTTAACCACATGTTTTAGAAATGAATTCCTTCTAAACTTTGTCCACCGTTCAGTGGAATTGGCTTATGCCTAATGATGAGATTTCACTGAACTTACAGCCATGAGGATTATTTTAAAAGCAAGATGAAAAAAGGGAGAATACTAGAATGACATTTTAAATGGGAAAATGATTAAATGCCAATAATAATGTTGCTTTGACATAAGAGGTGGGATAAGCGAAAACAGACTCTGTTCTTAGGAGCTTGTTTGTGAAGTAGTCACGCTATAACAAAGCGACTCAACAGTCTGGAACCTAAAGTAGTGAGAGTGATACTGGTAATTGCTTTATTATTGTCACACCATAGAGGTACCAACTAGAGAAGGGGCAGTGTTGGATCTCCTGTTAGGGAATGAGATAGGTCAGGTGACAGAGGTATGTGTTAGGGAGCACTTCGGGTCCAGTGATCACAATACCATTAGTTTCAATATAATTATGGAGAAGAATAGGACTGGACCCAGGGTTGAGATTTTTGATTGGAGAAAGGCTAACTTTGAGGAGATGCAAAAGTATTTAGAAGGAGTGGACTGGGACAATTTGTTTTATGGGAAGGATGTAATAGAGAAATGGAGGTCATTTAAAGGTGAAATTTTGAGGGTACAGGATCTTTATGTTCCTGTTAAGTTGAAAAGAACGGTTAAAAGTTTGAGAGAGCCATGGTTTTCAAGGGATATTGGAAACTTTGTTCAGAAAAAGAGAGAGATCTACAATAAATATAGGCAGCATGGAGTAAATGAGGTGCTTGAGGAATATAAAGAATGTAAAAAGAATCTTAGGAAATAAATTAGAAAAGCTAAAAGAAGATATGAGGTTGCTTTGGCAAATAAGGTGAAAATAAATCCAAAGGGTTTCTGCAGTTATATTAATAGCAAAAGGATAGTGAGGGATAAAATTGGTCCCTTAGAGAATCAGAGTGGACAGCTATGTGTGGAGCCAAAAGAGATGGGGGAGATTTTGAACAATTTCTTTTCATCGGTATTCACTAAGGAGAAGGATATTGAATTGTGTAAGGTAAGGGAAACAAGTAAGGTACTTATGGAAACTATGATGATTAAAGAAGAGGAAGTACTAGAGCTTTTAAAGAATATAAAACTGGATAAGTCTCCAGGTCCTGATAGGATATTCCCTAGGACCTTGAGGGAAGTTAGTGTAGAAATAGCAGGGGCTCTGACAGAAATACTTCAAATGTCATTAGAAACGGGGATGGTGCAGGAGGATTGGCGTATTGCTCATGTGGTTCCATTGTTTAAAAAGGGTTCTAAGAGTAAACCTAGCAATTATCGGCCTGTAAGTTTGATGTCAGTGGGTAAATTAATGGAAAGTATTCTTAGAGATGGTATATATAATTATCTGGACAGACACGGTCTGATTAGGAGCAGTCAACATGGATTTGTGCATGGAAGGTCATGTTTGACAAATCTTACTGAATTTTTTGAAGAGGTTACTAGGAAAGTTGACGAGGGTAAAGCAGTGGATGTTGTCTACATGGACTTCAGTAAGGCCTTTGACAAGGTTCCACACAGAAGTTAGCAAGGTTCAATTGTTAGGTATTAATATTGAAGTAGTGAAATGGATTCAACAGTGGCTGGATGGGAGATGCCAGAGAGTAGTGGTGGATAACTGTTCGTCAGGTTGGAGGCCGGTGACTAGTGGTGTGCCTCAGGGATCTGTACTGGGTCCAATGTTGTTTGTCATATACATTAATGATCTGGATGATGGGGTGGTAAATTGGATTAGTAAGTATGCAGACGATACTAAGATAGGTGGCGTTGTGGATAATGAAGTAGGTTTTCAAAGCTTGCAGAGAGATTTAGGCCTGTTAGAAGAGTGGGCTGAAAGATGGCAGATGGAGTTTAATGCTGATAAGCATGAGGTGCTAAATTTTGATAGGAATAATCAAAATAGGACATACATGGTAAATGGTAGGGCATTGATGAATGCAGTAGAACAGAGTGATCTAGGAATAATGGTGCATAGTTCCCTGAAGGTGGAATCTCATGTGGATAGGGTGATGAAGAAAGCTTTTGGTATGCTGGCCTTTATAAATCAGAGCATTGATTATAGGAGTTAGGATGTAATGTTAAAATTGTACAAGACATTGGTGAGGCTGAATTTGGAGTATTGTGTACAGTTCTGGTCACCGATTTATAGGAAAGATGTCAACAAAATAGAGAGTACGGAGGAGATTTACTGGAATGTTACCTGGGTTTCAGCACCTAAATTACAGAGAAAGGTTGAACAAGTTAGGTCTTTATACTTTGGAGCGTAAAAGGTTGAGGGGGGACTTGATAGAGGTATTTAAAATTATGAGGGGGATAGATAGAGTTGACGTGGATAGGCTTTTTTCCATTGAGAGTGGGGAGATTCAAACAAGGGGACATGAGTTGAGAGTTAAGGGGCAAAAGTTTAGAGGTAACATGAGGGGGAACTTATTTACTCAGAGAGTGGTAGCTATGTGGAACAAGCTTCCAGTAGAAGTGGTAGAGGCAGGTTCAATTTTGTCATTTAAAAAAAAATTGGATAGGTATATGGACAGGAAAGGAATGGAGGGTTATGGGCTAAGTGCAGGTCGGTGGGACTAGGTGAGAGTAAGTGTTTGGCACGGACTAGAAGGGCCGAGATGGCCTTTCCGTGCTGTAATTGTTATAAAACACAGAATATAGTGTTTTAGTTACAGAGCAAGAGCAATGCTCACAAGCTACAAAGTGAACGGCCACAGTGAGGTAGGTAAGAGCAAAAGTTCATCTTTATTGTAGAGGAAATCCTTTTAAGAATCTTTTAACAGCTGGATAGAACCTATCCTTGAGTCTTGCAGTGTATGTTTTTAAGCTTTTGTGTCTTGTACTTGGAGTGAGGTGTCTTTGATCATGTTGGCTGCTTTCCTGAGGTTCTGTAATCCATCAATTTTTCAGTTCCCTTGGGTCACATAATCATTGAAATTGGTCTTTTGGTGAACCTTGCACAGAAATAGCAGGTGTGCTTCTGTGCTTTTAAAGAGATTATTACCCACTTGTAGATTTATTGGAAAGTTAATTGATGTTCATTATGCTTTTCCAGATAAAATACCGGTATATCAAATTGCAAGCTCTGTGCAGAATCTTGTTTGCCTTTCTTTGCAGCTTGGTGGTTCAGTTGTCCAGAAGGAGGGGAGGGGCCAAAGAGTAAGGATAACTAGATAGAGAGCCCAAAGGAGGAAACACAGAAAGATTCTGGATAGGACATAAAAGCAGAAATTTGCAGCAATACTCAATATGAGGAGGGAGAAAAATAATAATGTTTTCAGGTCAGTGACCTTTCAACAGAACCGTAAGAGATTTGGAAAGACCGACACCCTAGAGCCAGAGATCCAATAATTTGAAGGACATTGCATTTGAGTGGAGTGATTTCCTAAGACAATTTTGGCCATAAACCAGACTGTTTTGCTAATAGATGTATAACTCAGTCTCTGGATCATTCCAGGTGGTGATATCCGATAACATATCATTTCAATCTGCCACTTTTTCATAATATGGCATGTCACAGATACTGTCAGTTTGAGGAGAGGGCGTCCATTTCTGTAAGCACAGAGCAGATGTACAAGCATGCATATTTGCCAATCATTCAATCAGGCCTAAGGATCATAGCACAATAAATTGCATATGGCCTAAGATGTAGTAGTAGAATTAGGCTATTTGGCCCATTGAGTCTGCTCTACCATTTGATCATGGCTGATCAATGATTCTCTCAACCACATTCTAATGCCTTCTCCCCATAACCTTTGACACCCTAATTAATTAAGAGCCAATTAACTCCATTTAAAATCTATCCAATGACTTGGCCACCGCAGCCATCTGTGGCTTTAAATTCCTCACCTCCATTCTAAAGTGATGCCCTTCTATTCTAAGGTTGTGCCCTCTGGTTCTAGACTCTCCCACCGCTGAAAACATGCCCACTCTACACGGGCCTGTCAATATTTAGTAGGTTTCAATGAGATTCTCTCCCACATCCTTCTAATCTCCAGTGACTACAAGCCCAGAGCTATCAAATGCCATTGTCACTCACAGGAGAAAATTCAGTTTCAATGGTAACTATACTGCTAAAGTATGAGGTGTGGTTTGCTTTTCCTAAACAGTGCCATAAGTGAGTTTGTGAAGCTGGAGCAGGAAAGAAAATGAGTTTTTTTGTTCTAGAGCGTTTACCTTTTGATTGAAGCCAGATATCAAGCTCCCTTCCTTTTGGGGTACAGTACTCACATAATCATAGAAGCAAAATATTGCAGATGCTCTAAATAGAAAATAAATAAAAACAAAAAAGTTGGAAAAACATAGTAGTTTGGGCTTTATTTCCAGAATGAGAGAGTTCATCTATCCTTGTACCTCGCTCCCTCTTTTATATCAAACCTTAAAACTCAACCCTACTCCCTGTTGACCTCAAACGAAAAAATCTGCAGATGTTGGAAATCCAAGCAACACACAAAAAATGCTACAGGAACTCAGCAGATCAGACAGCATCAGTGGAAAAGAGTACAGTCTACGTTTTGGGCCAATACCTTTCATCAGGATGCTGGAGTATTTAGACCAAAACTTGCTACTGTACTCTTTTCCATAGATGCCGCCTGGCCTGTAGAGTTCCTCCAGCATTTTGAGTGTGTTCCCTGTTGACCATGCCCACTTTTGGTGTCAACTGTTGTTTGATCTCACTCCCAACTCACTCCTGAGGCTGTTATCCTGCTTTAAAAAATGGTGTTGATTTACCGTTGCAACACTTGCTTTAAATCTGAAGGGTCACTTTCGGGCATCTGCTGAATTCCCACAATGAAAATGGTAAGTAATCATTTCTGTTTCTGTTTACTGCGTTGTAGGGCAAGGTGCCATCTGAAGGTTTAGTTGATATTTAAATAAACCACTTACAGTTTATGGCTTAGTGCACTTTAATTCTTTGCAGACTGCATGTTGGCCCATATTCAAATCTAATGTTTCATTGGCTTTGACTTGCCAATCAAAAATAGGACAAACATTTCAACATACAAAACGAATAAAATAAATGCAGAAAGCTAAAGTACTGTTTGTGGATTCTAAAAAGTGATGCCTTCAGACCACAGTTCTTACTCCATTATTTTGGTAGAAGTAGTTTAACACATTTAAGGTCAAATTAACATTCAGAATTATTGTCATTTCCGAGTTGGACTACCACGTTTCACAGAACAACATGGATATTTTTTCAGTCCATGGGTCCATTTATATTGTTAATTAATGATAAATATTTACATTTAGCATCACTTAGGAATTCAGTTCTCCAGTTAAAATGTTTAATCTGACTATATTCTGCCAAAGTACTTTGTGCTTTTGCATCACAGCTAGGAAATTTCTTACTGTATTGCAAGCTTGTTCCAAAAATTATAACTATTTGCAATGAAAAATGGTCCCAAGAATTGATCAAGTAGAGAATGCACAGTTAATAGACAATAGACAATAGGTGCAGAAGTAGAGCATTCGGCCCTTCGAGCCTGCACCTCCATTTTGAGATCATGGCTGATCATCTACTATCAATACCCGTTGCAGTAAGCTGATAATCATGTCCAATGCAGATATCTGCCTTTTATCTAATCAAATTGGAATTTTATGTCAAACCACAGGAATATTTGGCAGGAGCTCTAAAATATGACTTTAAAATGTTGAAATGACTGTTTAAGGAAAGTCAATGTACAGTTGTTCAAGAAGGACTCGTTGTAAGTCTTCAATCTACTGAATGCGCTTTCCCTCATTTGCTCTAAATGCCAAATTAAAAGCAGCCTTTGAGAAAAACCATATAGTTTATGAGGTCATGATTCATGCCATATAATAGGTTTGTGTGACATTTTGAAAATCAAAGTAATGTCAACATATTAAATGTAATATTTTCATGGATATGCATTAACCTTGTTTGGCCTGGTTGATTAAATTCCCCAATGTGAATAGAGTTTTGTTTCAATTCTCCCTTCATTTAAGTGTATGAGACATAGGGCATAGGAGCAAAGTTAGGCTATTTGGCCCATCATGTCTGCTCTGCCATTCCATTGTGGCTGATTTATTATCCCTTTCAACCCCACTCTCCTGTCATCTCCTCTTAACCTTTGACTTGCTTACTGATCAAGAACCTACCAACCTCCGCTTTAAATAGATCCAATGACTTGGCCTCCACAGGTGTCTGGCAAAATAAATTCCTCCTCAGTTCTATTCTAAAGGGACCTTCTCATATTCCAAGGCTGACCCTCAGGTCCTAGACTCCTCTACTTTTGGAAACATCTCCATGTCCACTCTATCCAGGCCTTTTAATACTCAATAGGTTTCAGTGTGATTATCCTCCCCCCCCCCCCACCACCCATTCTTCTACATTCCAGTGAGTCAAGCCATCAAATGCTCCTCATCTGTTAACCCGTTCATTCCCAGAATCATTCTGGTGAACCTCTTCTGTACCCTCTCCAATGCCAGCACATCCTTTCCTAGATAAGGGGTACAAAACTGCTCACAATACTCCAAGTGCTGTTTGATAAATGCCTTATAAAGTCTCAGCATTACACCCTTGCTTTTATATTCTAGTTCTCTTCAAATAAATGCTAACATTGCATTTGTCATCCTCACTATTAACTCAAGCTGTAAGTTAACCTTTATGGAATCCTGCATGAGGACTCCCAAGTACCTTTGCAACTCTGATTTCTGAATTCTCATTTAGAAAGTAGTCTACAGCTTTATTGTTTCTACCAAAGTGCATGACCATACATGTCCCTGCACTGTATTACATCTGCCATTTCTTTGGCTAGACTCCTAATCTGCCCAAGTCCTTCTGCAGGTTCCTTGCTCTCTCAACACTACTTGTTCCTCACCTATATTTGTATCGTCCATAAACCTGGCCACAAAGCCATCAATCCTGTCATTCAGATCATTGACAAGTAATGTGGAAAGAAACAGCCCAACATCATCCCCTTTGGAACATCACTAGTCACTGGCAGCCAAACAGAAAAGGCCCCCTTTATTCCCACTCTTTGCCTCCTGCCAGCCACCCAATCTTTTATCCATGCTAATACCCTTTCTGTAACACTATGGGCTCTTGTTTAGCAGCCTCATGTGCAGCACCTTGTCAAAGGCCTTCTGGAAATCCAAGTAAACAACATCTTCTGATTGTCCTTTATCTATCCTGCCTGTTATTTCCTCAAAGAGTTCCAATGGATTAGTCAGGCAAGATTTCCCCTGAAGAAAAACCCGTTGACTTCTTCAGTCTGTTTTACCATGTGCCTTCAAGTACCCAAAACTAATAATGGACTCCAACATCTTACTAACTGTTGTACGATGTTGTGAAGTACGAGGAAGTAGATGGGATGAACTACCACCCCACCTTCTTGATCTTTCAGTCCTAGGTCTTGTCTTTATCTACTTGCCCTCTGAATATTCCAACCCTCTGGGCTAGGGAACTCCAGAGACTTGCTACCCTTGGCCTTGATTCCATATGAGTTGTTAAATTAATACTAATTTTTTTTAAAACTTTTTTTATTGTGTTTTCAAGTAGTTACAGAATAAAAGTGTATGAAAAAGAAAATGTATGTTAAAAAAAATAATACTAATTGTTGCTAATTAATATAGAAAATATCCACATTTTGATTGAAATCTTTACAAATTTTCACTCACCCTGTGTTTGCATTTGCATCCTGGCCTCAATGGTCCAGTGGCAATTCTAAAGTCACTTCCCTTTGTTGTGGATGTCCCACTTGAGAAATGTTTGCTTCTGTATCAAATCCATTGCATCACCCCTTAACAAACTAAATTTAAGGAAATCTAGCCTAGACTTTTTAACTTGGCTTCATCATTTGACCCCTTGTGCCTCAATAACATTGTCAATTTACACTGCTTAGGATATGGTTCTTGAAGTGCGTGACAGTCGTTAGACAATGACTGTTTCATCTTAGATGCCATTATTTCGAAATTTAGCCATGTCTCCACCACAAAAGGTCAGGCGATGTAACTTTTGTAGTTGGCCTGGTCTTGGCCTGCCAAGGTAGGACTTGGGAGCTCATCCTTGGGTTCAGTCTGACCATGGCTGGGGTCTGGGAGTGACGAAGCTCAGCTCTTGATATGGCGGTGTGCCCAGTAGGACTGGATAATTGGCATTTAGGTGGGGTCAATGAGGACATTCTGGCATTTGTGGCTGGAATTAGGGGTTAGGATACATATCAGTTCTCAGTGAAAACCTAAACATTGGTTCCTTCATGTTGCAAGTTTAGAGTTCTGGCTTGTTTGGTTTCATCTTTCATTGTGGAAGAAATTGATAATTAATTGCAAACATTGCTACACAGTTGAATCTTGGGCCAAAGATAACAGATAGGCCTAAAATTGCCATTCTATTAGCCATTTTCATTAGTCCTTTCACTTGCATTCCTCTCCCTTAACATTAAGTACATTCCATTTTTAAAATCTGTCTTTTAAAAATGTGATGAGACCAAAGGTGATTAAATACTAACTGTGGCCTTACTTCTTTTTAGATTGCCCAGAGGATTTATATTGTGTTTCTTTGTACTTTCTTGGTTTTTCTTCAGCAGCCAATTAATGTTTCAAACTCTTTGCCTGGGTTGGTCACTCTATGGTCCTTGCTTGCTCATAACACATGGATGCTCTGAGATGTTGACGCCCAAGAATTTGAAGCTGTCCACAGTTTCTACTGCTGATCACTCAATAGGGACTGATGAGTGTTCTCCTGACTTCCCCTTCCTCAAGTCCACAATCAGTTCCTTGGTCCTTACTAATATATTCCTGAGTTACCCTATGCTATGGTTAGATGCATGCGTAAGAAAGTATGTTAACATAACCATAACCATATAACAATTACAGCATGGAAACAGGCCATCTTGGCCCTTCTAGTCCGTGCCAAACGCTTACTCTCACCTAGTCCCACTGACCCGCACTCAGCCCATAACCCTCCATTCCTTTCCTGTCCTTATACCTATCCAATTTTACTTTAAATGACAATACCGAACCTGCCTCTACCACTTCTACTGGAAGCTTGTTCCACACAGCTACCGCTCTCTGAGTAAAGAAGATCCCCCTCGTGTTACCCCTAAACTTTTGCCCCCTAACTCTCAACTCATGTCCTCTTGTTTGAATCTCCCCTACTCTCAATGGAAAAAGCCTATCCACGTCAACTCTGTCTATCCCCCGCATAATTTTAAATACCTCTATCAATTCCCCCCCCCCCCCCCACAACCTTCTACGCTCCAAAGAATAAAGACCTAACTTGTTCAACCTTTACCTGTAACTTAGGTGCTGAAACCCAGGTAATATTCTGGTAAATCTTCTCTGTACTCTCTCTATCTTGTTGACATCTTTCCTATAATTTGGTGACCAGAACTGTACACAATACTCCAAATTTGGCCTTACCAATGCCTTGTACAATTTTAACATTACATCCCGACTCCTATACTCAATGCTCTGATTTATAAAGGCCAGCATACCAAAAGCTTTCTTCACCACCCTATCCATATGAGATTCCACCTTCAGGGAACTATGCACCATAACATAGAACAGTACAGCACAAGACAGGACAGGCCTTTTGCCCACCATGTCTTTACTGATCATGATACTAAACTAAACAAGACCTATCTGCCTGCACATGACCCATATCCCTCCATATCCATTTGATGGTCTAAAAGCCTTTTAAATTTTAAATGCTGCTTTTGTAACCTCTCATCCCCTTGTTTATCAAAAACATACCTATCTCTTTCTTAAATATGTTCAAAGATTCTGCTTCCACTGCCCTTTGAGGAGGAGAGTTCCAATGACACATCATCCTCAGAGGGAAAAGATACCTTGTCCCTTTTCTTAAATGAGTTATGCCTTATTTTTAAACAGCAATCTCTAGTTCCGGGTCCTCCCACAAGAGGGGATGTTGTCTAGATGTGCATTCTATCAATACTTCCATCAATTTCCCACTCACTCTTCTAAAACACACAGAGAACATGCTGGAAAATCTCAGGTGGCCAGGCAGCACCTGTGGAAAGACAAGCAGAGCCATGCCCTGGTCGAAGACCACATCTTGAAATATAAGAAGCTGAAGCAATTCCTGGGAGTGGTCACACTTTCTGTGTACAACCTAAACTTGCAACATTGAGGCACTAATTCACAAAATTCAAGATTCAAGTACATTTATTATCAAAGAACGTATAAATTATACAACCCTGAGATTTGCTTGCTTACAGGCAGCCACAAAGCAAGAAACCCAATTTTAAAAAGACCATAGAAGAGGCAAAACACACACACATCATGCAGACGACAGATTTGTGAACCAGATTGAGTCCTGAGACCCACTCCCCGGAGCAGATGGAGTAGGCGCAAGCCATCTGGCTTCATCACATTAGCGGGGTCAAACTGCTGCAAAACTCGCAGAGACAACAGCCGCGGGAGAGAGGGATGAACACGGGAGAGTGAGTGAAACCAGCTGAACTCTTGCCTCCGGTCCCGACAGTCGGGCTTTCCACTCTCACTGGGCAGGTGTCTAAAAGGTGAATCTTCAGACGTTCACATAAAACTTCTATTAAGCACACAGTTCATTTGGCCTAACAATTTTATTCCACTGTGTGTAAACAATATTGTAGGTTTTCGCAAAAAAAACTGCTTTACGTTTGAGGAAAAAACCATATGAACTCATTTATTGAACTCCAAAATAGACAATAGACAGTAGGTGCAGGAGTAGGCCATTCGGCCCTTCTAGCCAGCACCGCCATTCACTGTGATCATGGCTGATCATACACAATCAGTACCCGGTTCCTGCCCTCTCCCCATATCCCTTGACCCCACTATCTATAAGAGCTCTATCTAACTCTCTCTTGAATGCATCCAGAGACTTTGCCTCCACTGCCTTCTGGGGCAGAGCATTCCACATATCCACCACTCTCTGGGTGAAAAAGTTTTTCCGCATCACTGTTCTAAATGGCCTACCCCTTATTCTTAAACTGTGGCCTCTAGTTCTGGACTCACCCATCAGTGGGAACATGCTTCCTGCCTCCAGTGTGTCCAATCCCTTAATAATCTTATATGTTTCAATCAGATCCCCTCTCATCCTTCTAAATTCCAGTGTATACAAGCCCAGTGGCTCCAATCTTTCAACATATGACAGTCCCACCATTCCGGGAATTAACCTTGTGAACCTACGCTGCACTCCCTCAATAGCAAGAATGTCCTTCCTCAAATTTGGAGACCAAAACTGCACACAATACTCCAGGTGGGGTCTCACCAGGGCCCTGTACAACTGCAGAAGGACCTCTTTGCTCCTATACTCAATTCCTCTTGTTATAAAAGCCAGCATGCCATTGGCTTTCTCCACTGCCTGCTGTACCTGCATGCTTGCTTTCATTGACTGATGTACAAGAACACCTAGATCTCGTTGTACTTCCCCTTTACTGAATACTGAACACAAAGTGCGGTAAAAGTAACTTTATGTAATTACGTAATCATGTCAGACCCAACTCTGAAAGAGAACCCCAACTCAATTCAGTGGTTGTGAATTCTGAATGTTTCCACCAATTCCATTACCCTACAGTATCAAGCATTTGTACGCATACTTTTGCTTTCTACCCTGTTCCCATAAACTTGAAATTGAATGGAATTGCTTTGACCTGGTTTATTGTCACATGTACCAAGACGCAGTGAAAAGCTTATCTTGCATACTGTTCATACAAATCAAATCATTATACATGGCATTGAGGTAGAACAATCTAAAATGAAAACAGCATGTAGAGCAAAGTGTAACAGCTACAGAAAAAATGCACTCCAGCTAGACAATAAACTGCATGATCATATAAGGTAGATTGTGAGGTCACAGGAGTCCTTATTTTCATTCAATTTTCCTTCATTTTATCCAGCTGACCTTTTAAGTGCATAGCTTTATTTAAAATCTGTCAATGAACCCAATACATTTTAGAACTTAATTGGATTATTGACAGAGAGAGTGAGGATTTGTTTTAGAAGTGTGGAAGAGGACTGGACATTTCCAGTTGCAGCATATGCTAGACATGGGGTGGCATGAATATGTGGAGCTTATTTGTCTTTTTACCACTTTCTCTGTGAATTATCCCGTTGTCTTTATCAATCACACTGGTTTGGTTCATTATCCTGAGTCATGTGTAATGAAAGCTTAAACGCTGATGCTGCAAAAAAAACCACCTTTAAGTGTTTAAGTGTATTTGCAATGAATATTCATAAACCATTTCTAAAATGCTGCTCATTACAGTGTCTTTCAGCAGAATTTGAGGGATTGGCAGCCTGTCACTTTCCAGAGAGACACAAGAGAGTGCAGATGCTGGAATCTGGAGCAACAATCTGCTGCAGGAGCTCAACAGGTCGAGCAACATCTGTTTGGGTGGCGAGTGGAAGGAAAGCCACTTTCCAACTGGTTTCAACATTCAACAGTTCAATTTCATTGCTGCCATATAGGGATCTGAACTCTGGCTTCTGGATTGTTAGGTCAGGGAAGTGTGAACTCTAATCCCTGTACACTGGACAAATTGAGAGTCTTGCAGAATTTTGCTGGGGTGAAGGATTCAAGGAATATTGAATTGAGGCAGATAACCAGAACTGAAGTAAATCACCACAAACTACTCAAAAGGCAAAGTGGGTTTAGGGAGGACAATGGTTCAGTTAGCTTCCTCAGAATCATTATTCATTTCAGCCTAAAAATGATGAAGGATTCCATTCTGTATCTTCTCCTCAATGTCTTTAGTCATTGGCTGCCATTGACCCAGTTGATCTGTTGCCGTGGTCTGTGGAAGAGAGGCTGAAGTTTGGATCTGTTAAGGTAGGGCAATTCCATGAAGAAGTGTGAATAATTTCTGTTACTCTTCTGAACTTTAATGATCAAACAACACAGATCTTATGTGCTTCTTGGGGTCATACAGACTGGAAAAACGCCATTTGTCCCATCAAGTTTACACTGAGCAGTAGGCACTCATTGATTAATCCCATCCAGCACTTGACCATTTAATTCTTAGGCAGGTCAAGTACTTATTCCGACCCTTCGCTTCATAAATCCTGTCAGTTTCCACCACTTTCTCAAGCAGTCACCAGTAGAAAAGGTCCCCTGCAGATCTATTCTAAAGCCCTTGCAGAGTGAGTGTTTTGAGTTTGGAATATACCTCCAGGGTAGAAGTGGATACAAATTCAATTGAGGTATTCCTAAGGGAACTGAGTAATATGTGAAAAGAAGGGGTTTTCAGTTGTTAAGGGAGACGGAAGAATTGTTCTTACACAGAACCAGCAACTGATTGGATTGTCCCTACTCAGAATCAGTATAGACCTGTTGGGCCAAATGGCAAACTTACTATTAATCTGTAACTCTAGTCTTCTGACTGACCCAGAAAGACACACTGTTAATCCTTGTTCCTTCTCAGATGCCTTTTCTGTTGGTCAACCACATAACCTTTGCTCGACATGCTGTATCAATTTAAGTGAGGTAATTGCACAACAGAAAATAGACTTTATAAGATTACAAAAAATACACAGAATCACAAGTTCATATTTAATGTAGCCTGCAGGGAAAAAATTATTTTTATCAATGTTGATCATTGCATGAGAAATAGGGATTTGAAGGGGCATTATGAAAATAGAACATATCTGTCCCCAAAAAACCCTCATCTTTCTTGCTGATTAGCTACTTGCCAAGTGAAGAGATGCTTCTTTACCAATGCAGATGACACTAAACATCTTCCATGAACATGCTGATAACCTGCGGAGTGCTGGGTCTCAGATCACTGATCTGTTATAGGGATCTTCATTCTGCAGTTCAACACATGAACCAAACTTCAGATGGACAATTTGTGAACCAGGTCTGACACTGATAATTCATTAACCATAACTCATGATGAAGACATCTCTCAGGCTGTGCTGAGATCCTGGTGAGGCCACTAGCACCCTTACAGGAGTGAGTCACTCTCAGCTGGATGTAGAGAGACTGCCTCTGACCGCTGGGGTGGCTGGTGGGGCTGCTGAGATGTGGAGCTCAAGGCTGCATCCTGGCTTGCATGGTGAATGTGGGCTTTTGACTGGCAGTATCTTAACCATGTGTTGATGAACTGTATCATAATATGGTCTCTCTCTCTCCCCCTCTCTCTCTCTCTCCCCCCCCCCCCTCTCTTTCTCTCTCTCTCTCTCCCTCTCTCTCTCTCTCCATCCAGTCTCCACCTGCCAACCCCCCCCACCTTCTTTGGTTGCACAGATCTCCCTGCACCCAGAGTTCCTCGATGATGATAAACGCAGTAGCTTGTGAAACCACCAAGGTTGCCACCATTGCGAAGGTGCAGAGAAACCTGGGGGAGTCATTCGTCTTCTTCAGTGGTGATGTGTGGCCTGTGAACAATAGTGAATGATGGCAGCACTCATTTAGATGAACTGCCCTGGCAGTTCTGTAATTCGGCATGCTCTCGTAAAATACATCCTGTTGTAGCTTTACTTAAAGCTGCCGGTTCAGACTTGGAGGCTTTTGCTGCGAGACTCTGCCTCAGACCATGCATATGGCTATTCTGGTTGAATGGCTCCCCTAGGTTTCATTGCACCTTCTCTATAGTGACAAATTCAGTGGCTCCAGCAGCCACTGAGATCATCTTCACAGAGAAAATTCTGGGCACAGAGAGCTCTGTGCAGCCATTAACTATCCCTCTCCCTCCATTGAAGCTGTTTGACCTGCTGAGCAGTGTGTTAGTCTCTCCAGATTCAAGCATCGGCAGCCTCTTGTGTCTTCACGATAGTGATATCCTGGGTTTTCAGAATGGAATGGCTATGAAATGGAGCTGAGGCTACTCATTGCAGGGAATGAGAGAACGCTGAGTCCCAAACCCCAGAATCTGTGCTCCAGTCTGTCCTGGTGGCTCTTGTCTAATCTTCCCAGGGCAAGTAGAGGATTCATTCCAAACAGATTGGTTTGGTTTAAGAGTTGGATTCTCTGGTTTACAAACATGCATTGGTGTGAATCTCCCCACAAAGTCTCATTTCATTAGCTATCATCACTGGAATGTGCTCAGCCCCATGGGTTACGTTAACGCACTTCATACCCTGATGCACCTTCCATTTGTAGATTATATACACACTTTCCAAGTCACTTGTCCGAATACTACCATGTTCACTAAAGCCCACTCCAGAGGCTCCAGCTTATTATCTGCGAGCACCTGAAGGATGCCAAGTCAAACAGGGTAATGATCCTCAGTCTGCTATACATAATCTCAGATCATGTATCTTGGTCAAATTATAAACATCAGTCAGTACTATTAGCATAAATTGTGGTAAAACTGTAATAAATTGGTGCCCAATGGTTCAGAAATCCCTATGGTTGACATCTGGCAGCAGTGAAGCATTTCCTGCACTGAAGTGCTTTTGTGCTCAGGTCTCTGAAGTGCTACTTGACTTTTCTGACTCTCAGCTGAGGAAGCTGCCCTGATCTAGATCTGGAATGGCTGTGCTTTGCGCTACTCTGTGATTTACGGAATCAGAACGGTTCTTAATAGTTTTGTTTCAATGTTAAGCAATAATCTGCAGAACTCACTCCGAGATACTTAATCATGTGATGGAATAAAATCCAGACTAATTCCAGGGAGGGGCAGATCGCACAAGTTTAAAACTGGGACTTTGCAGGCCAGTTGTTGCAATTCGTTGTGCATCTCGCCAGCAAAGGCCCAGGTCCAAACCTGCTGCTTGTCTCCATCAACTGGCCACAAATTCATTCAGTACGGCCAGCAACAAAGCCGACTTTTCATCTCATTGCCACTGGTGCCAGCTCAAGCATCTTCAAGTTTTGTATTCTTCTGTTCCACCTTCTGCAAAAATGTTAAGAAATAAGTAAGTTGCAGATAGGCTTGTGAATATGTGGGGAATAGAGGGATATGTAGAGGCGGCCTCTGTGGTGCAGACATTGTGGATCAAAAGGCCTGTTCCTTTGGTGCACTCTATGTTCTTTGTAGTTAATCTTTGGTATTTGTTACCGGGTTGGTTATGGAAGTTTATTCACTGAGTGTATTCAAGGCTGGAACTGATACATCTTTGAACACTAACGGTGTGCTCTTCTGTACCCATTCTCCATAGTTCCCCAGATATACAGAGGATAAGTGGAAAAAGCACAGGGTTAGCCACAAACATTTTGACCAACAGAACAGGACTGAGGGCTGATTCAGTTTCTAATTTTACGACCAATGCACAAAAGCTCAAATAAGAAAAGTGCAGCTCATCTAACCAGCCTGTACAATGTAGCTGAAACTTAATATCAAGTGTAAAAACTACTTTCACATTTACAACCAGGTGGGCCCCCTGAAAAAGTTGAAAGGCCAATTAGGGGAAAAGCCCTGGGAATTTTTTCTCCAATCCTTCTGGATAGCCGGAACTTGTCCCAGAAGACTATATTGATTATTACCCACCTTTTGTGTGAAGTGACAGGATTCTGCTAGGCTCGCTCTGTCTCTTGTACGGACATCCAGAAAGTAGGTAGGTTTGTGCCAGAGGTGCAAAGATGAGAGAAGCATTTTCAATCACCATTCAGTCCTGCTGGAGCAGTGAAGTTCTCCGTAGAGAGGAGATGACCCATCATTTAGTAATGGAGATGTTACTAAACAAGCAATGGGAGTTTCAACGGATATCCTTTCTCAGATAGGATCCAGATTTCACAACACTAGTAATTGAGAGACAATGCTTTCCTCAGGCATTCTTTTTAGTCTACATTACTGTTCAGCAGCACTTTCCTACAGCGGTGCTGTCTTGACTAAGAGTTCTTCAGCAAGTTACAGATAGAGCCTCCTGCTGGAGCTGATCTTGATGAGTCATCGTCAGTGGGGAGCTGGGTGTTGCAGTCACTCATGTTTGTAACAGAAACGCTTTGAAAATTGTTTTGGCAGCTCTCACATGAATTTGTAACAAAAGTCTCCGTATCCTAAAACGACCTCATCTGTTCGAAGCATTCACGACAGCTGTTGATTATCACCCCCCCAAAAAAAATAACCATAGGAGTTCAACTTCTAAGATAAAAAATATATATTTAGTTCCAAGAAATCACCAGCTGGAAAAAGAAAGTATTTTTCAAACTAATATACACCAAATGCCAGAGGAACTTAGCAGGTCAGGCTGCATCTATAAAAAAGAATAAAGAGTTGAAGTTTCATACCAAAACGTTCATCAGTACAATTCTGACAAATTGGCCTGAAATATCGACTCTTTATTCCTTTCCATAGATGCTGCCTGACCTGCTGAGTTCCTCCAGCATTTTGTGTGTGTTGCTCTGGAATTCCAGCATCTGCAGAATCTCTTGTGTTTAGTACTTTTTGAAAATTCCTTGTGAGCTGCACATTGGCTGGATGGCCTACAATTCTTTACCCGAGGAAGCCAGAAGTTCAGCTTCACTACAACGGTGACTGTATTAATACACTGGCTATCAGTACACCGTGAGACACCAAGCACTTCGGGCATTCCGAGAATGTGAAGATTGTACAAGTACGAGTTCTCTCTTTTAGGGCGCCCCACGGTAGCAAAGTGGTTAGCACGACACTATTACAGCTCGGGGTGTCGGATTTGGAGTTGAATCCCAGTGCCCTCTGTAAAGTTTTTGTGTGTCCAACCTGTGGGATGCCTGTTTCCTCTGGCTGCTCCAGCTTCCCCCCACAATCCAAAGACATACTGGCTTGTGGGTTAATTGGTCATTGTAAATTGTCCCGTGATTAAATTAGGGTTAAATCGGGGGTTACTGGCCTGTTCCACACTGTATCTCTAAATAAATAAATACAGTAACTACTGGGTGCAGCAGGGGAAATGGGGCAGTGAATGATCAGATGGGTGAGCATCTCTGGAGACACAAGAGACCGCAGATGCTGAAACCTGGGGAGCAACCCAGTCAGAGGAACCCAGCGGATCAGGCTATGGCGGGAAATGGACGGTTGATGTTTTGGATGGGGATCCTTCAGTGAGATGGCCTTTGGAAGCCAAGCACTCTTGCTTGATTTTCTTTGCCCAAGGTTGCATTGAAATCCCTTGGAGTTCTGGGATCTGACTTTATTTCAGGAGCTCCTGTTGTTTTGCACAACGTTAAGACCATAAGATATAGGTATAGAATGAGGCTAATTGGTTCATGGAATCTGCTCCACCATTCAATCGTGGCTGAATTATATTCCTCTTTCAAGCCCATTCTCCTGCCTTCTCTCTACAACCTTTGACGCCCTTATTAATCAAGTTCCAAGATGCCATCTGTCATATTGTCTGGGCTTTTGTGTCTGGGAGAATGCAAATCAGCAGGCAATGTCCAGCTGAATTGGAGCTTGCCCTCCAGCCACCATTCCACCGGTGAACACAGATTCAGCAGCAGGAACAAGCCACAGATGTTCAATCAAGGAGCCTCCTCCGAAGACCACTTCAGATGGAGCGCATCACCCTCTGCAAAGTGGTTCTTTGGTATTGCGGAGGTCTGTTTTTCCTCAACAGTGTCACCATCAGGAGTACTCAGCCTTTGCCTGTGGAGTAGGAGGTAGAGGAAGGTGGGGGGGGGGGGATGAGGGAAAACTAGTCAGAGTTCGGGTTAAGATGGCGTTACTGAACATGTGCGATAGCTCACTAGTAGTTAAAAATTAAGAAATATGACTGAAAACATCACTAAAAATCCCTTTTCTGAGGTAAATTGTGTTAGATTATTGGCGCAAACAGTGAAGGGGTGAGCGATGCTGAGGTGAGTTTTGGGGATGAACCGAGATGCTGTATTGCAGAATTATTGCAGATAGAGTTCCAATGCCCATACGACTGGCCCTGGTGCGAGGTTGGATTGCTCTGGGTGCTGAGAGGAGAAGTCGGAGCCCAGGCAGAGGTGATTTGATGTCTGTACAACTGGCCTGGGTGCAAAATTGGTTTGCTGTGGGCACCGAGCTCATTTGAAGAGCTTGAAGGCGGCTTCAGGCTGGGCTCCAAAATCTGGGCCGGGAGCAAGTCACTGGGCTGTGTGGTGTAGGCCCCAAGCACTTTGCAGCAGCTGTGTCCTAGTGCGAGGTATGATCCGCTCTTTAGACAATCTAAACTCAGGCCCAGATCAGAGGTGAGAGCTCATTTCACTCACTCTCTGCGATGTTTGCTCCTCTCTCCAGGGAGCTGGAGCCTTTCACTGTTCCATTGTTTGGTCAATTTAAACTCAGGCCAGATTGGAGGCAAGGCCCGATCTCTCTCACTCTCTGCCATGTTTACTCCTCTCTCCAGGGCCCGGAGGTGTTCTGTTGTTTGGTCTATTTAAACACTGGCCCAGAGAGACTCTAAAGACAAGGCATCAGGATCTGGAGCAAGAGACGATTTTGCTCATTCTCCACGATGGTTACTTCTCTCTCTATGAAGACTGTCCCCTGGCTGTTGTGCTCCACGTCCGCTAATATGATGAACTGATAAGCAAGGCTTTGGGTCTACTCCAGCTGCTCCGGCGTTCAGATATGAGGACTTGGTTTTGGTTTGGAATAAAAGCAACATACACAAAATGCTGAAGGAACTCAGCAGGCCAGACAGCATCTATGGAGAAGAGTACAGTCGATGTTTTGGACCAAAACCCTTCACCAGGACTGGGTTCAGAATGTTGTTGTTCACTCCAACTGTTTGCACGATTTGTGTTTATTTCTCTTGCGCATCTGGTGTTGGTCTTTTATTTTTTCCTTTAATTGGGTTCCTTAAGTTTCTTGCTTTGTGGCTACCTGTCAGCAAACAAATCTTAGGGTTATATAATTTGTACATTCTTTGATAATAAATGTACTTCGACTTTGCCTGGCCAGGATGTCGACGTCAAATTCTACCACGCTACAAATAAAAAACTGCAATTCCCTATATATCATCAATTCCAATGCATTACTCCTCTGACCTAATGTTATAATTAAAACTGATCTTCAAACTAAATTTATGAATCAGTGAAGACAAAGGGCTGTAGATGCTGGAATCTGGAGCCATATATAAAACGCTGGATGACCGTTATGTGTCAATAGCATCTATGGAAGGTTGATGTTTGATGTTTCGCTTGAGACCTTTCATGTGGACTAGGATGAGTCAGTGTTTAGCAGGTTACATTTAAATGGCAACTAATCAATGTTGTGCCTTCCCTTAGCACCTGCCTTTCATTGTTCAACACTTTCCCATTGGAGTGCTGATCAGTGGTTGGAACATACTCAGTGAAAAGCTGTTCGCTTTTTTTGTGACTTTCCACAGTTCAGCAGGGAGAGCAAACTCATTCAACTCTGGACTGGGATTGCAGGATTTAAAACTGCTGAAGCTCAGCCTGAACAACAACAGTTTGGATGTGTTGGTAAAGATAGGGGGTCATGAATACTGTCCCTGAGAATGAACTTCCATATTCTTCTACCCCTTGACATTGCGTGCATGCTTTCTGGTTGGCCTGGCGTGTATCAAGTGTTGTGCATACTCCTCAACATCTGAGACCTCTGCACAAAACCTGTGTCTAACCTGGTTATCCATGAATCTGACACTGGCACCGCTTTTCTCTGCACCAGGTGGCTCAGTGGGTGTCGATCCCCCAGGCAGTGGCTGGGGAGGGACGACTGTGACCTGTTCTCACTCTGCTCTCGCTCTCCTACTGTTGCTTGGTCAGCTGTGGAGCTTGAAGGATGGAACAATTGTGAGGAGCAGCCTCGCGCCAGCTGCAGCTTGTAAATCAATACAGATTGTGAGAGGTGGGCCAACAGCTATGACGATTCTACTGCTTCACCTGACCGTGGACTCGTACGTGATGCATAGCCTCTTCTCCACAGCAGTGAGGTGATGCAGGTGTTCACACTTCCCCCCCAGTTTGATGTTGCTCCGTCTTGCTCGTCCTGCAAGAGAGAAGGCAGTGTATCTGTAACCGACGTGCATGGTGTTTGGTTAATGTGACATGGCTGAATAGCTGGCAACATAAAAGAGAGACAAAGATCATAAGCTTGTTAGATTGTCATTCTGATGGGGCTAGTTGATAGGTGAGCAAAGGAATGCGGTGCATTGGATAGTGGAATAGTTGATGGGAAATATCATTTGATTGATCAAAGGACCTTGACCATTGTGTAAAATGATTGTGCTCTTTCTGGCACTGAAACCTAACACCTGCCATTAACATCACAGGTAGTCTTCCGTCCTGATATGTCTGGTGGGGCCACATTAATATAGGGCATCTTTGCTCCCCTCTCTGAGGCTTCTCATGCAAAGTATATGCAGCCTGCTTCCTCCTTAGTTATGGCATTATTCAAAGTTTCAAAATTTAAATTATCGAATGGAATGAGTTCTTCTTGAGCTTGAAGGGGAACAAAGTACTTGTGGGCAGATTTTCTAGAGCTGTTGTAATCTAGTTTGCAGGGGAATGGAAACCAGAGGGAAAAGTCAGCAGATGGAGCACTTGGTGTAAAGGTAAATGAAATGTATAGAGATACCATGGCGAAGTGGATAGGGCATAAATGCAGTCAGTTGAATGAGTGCCTACTTTAATGGACAAGTATCGGAAGCAATGGTGATGAATTTAGAGCATGGATCAATACATGGAACTAAACATTGTGGCCATTACAGAGACTTCACTGTAACAAGGGTAGTAGTTTAAAACAAGTTCAAAACTTCAACGTTCAAAGTAAATTTATTATCACAATACATATATGTCACCATATGCAAACCTGAGATTCATTTTCTTGCAGGCAAACTAAATAAATCCATGATAGAATGGATAAAAGACTGCTCCAACACAGTCACATCTGGTTGTACTACTGTCCAGAATTAATTTCTTCTCTTTCTCAGTTGACCTTCAGTTAAACTTGTTTATAAAACAAGCAGTTCTAATCAGGTACCTTGAGAGATTTCCCTGGTATTTTTGCTGGTCAAGAAATTAATCTACATGCCACAGGGTAGTAACTTAACACCACCATCAACTGCGCAACAAATCCGGCCCATTGCCAGTATCAGGCTCATTCACTCCTTGTCATGTTGACTTAAACCAAATGTTCTGTACACAAGGACCCTTCCAGCCTCCCGTATAAAACTATGAGCAGAACTATACCTACAGGCCCATAACGTTGTTCTGTACTAATCAGTTCCATTCTTTGTCTTACAAAAGGTGGGGATGTTTTTTGTAGGTGAAATGGGCAGGTACCAGATAAAACTGTGGGTCCTAAGTAATGAGTTGGTCAAACTGGGTTTAAGCTACTTTTTCAATTGTTTATCATCTTCCCACATAAAAATAGCTGCCTGTGAAAACCTAACAGAAAGAGGCACCTCTCACAAAAATGATAGAAGAGTCCAGTCACAGGAGGGTGTAGCTCAAAGTTCATAGAGAGATACAGCACAGAAACAGACCCTTTAGCAACTACCCGTTTACATTAATCCTAAACTAAATGTGTTTCTTTGAGTAGAGATGTCACAGAGATGAATGGCTGTAAGCACCACAGGGGCTGACTGTTCTCCAGACATTCTCCAGGTAATACAATCCACCTCACTCTTTGCTGTTTACGGCCATCTTCTCTGTGACACTCCTAACAGGGAACACATTTATTTTTCCAAATGCTTCCTCCAGCAGTACTTCAAGCAGCCTGTGTTACCCATTTCTTCTCAAAGCTCTTTTTAATATGAGTAAATTTTGTTTTTATGTGTCAGAAACCAGTTGAGATTCACCTACCTTGTATTCAGCCGGCGCTTGTAGACTGGAATGCAGACTCCAACACCAGCCCAGCTCCGAAAGCCCCCTCTTCCAAATCAGTCGCCTGACCCTAGACTAGAAAATGCCAAAAGTACATTCATGCTGGTTAGCTTAGAGTGAAAACAGTCATGCAAGGATAAAGACTGACTTTTAACATTTTCAGAGAAAAGCGAGTCTTTGAGTAAGAAGTCACAAGTCCTCTGATTAAATGAGACGTGTACACAGGGCAAAGATTTTAACAGCAAATCTATCTGCAGCTGAGCCAAATAAATACTGGCTGCAGTTTCAGAATTAGTTGTGTTGTTTGGAGTCCATCCCACTCTGACCTGCCAATTCTGAACGCTAGCTGGAGTCTCCAGGAATTGATAATTAATCTCCTGGACAGCAAGGCAAGAGAAACATCAAAGAAGCTTTAAAAATAATGACATGCGTCCTTATGTTCTTTAAACATGTCCACTTGCTGGTTCTAATATCTAATGGAGATGAGGGAAAGAGTTTGCAGTGTGAATGAAAGGACTACTTACATTTATAAGTAGTCAAACAAGTACAATGTAGGAAATGTCAATCTGGGCACAGCAAACTCTCACAATTAGCAGTGTGATAAAGAGCAGGTAATATTTCAAGAATGATGACTGCTTTATTCTTGCTCTCTGCTTTTGTACACAGTTTGAAAGTACTGTCAACACTGCTGGCACTCTATCTCACTCTCACTCTTATATGGTCCATCTCTGACTCTTTTCATCCCTCCCTCAACCTCTATCTCCACCTCAGGGAATCACTTAACAACCAATATCTATTGCATTCCTTTATTCACACCTTCTCCCACCCCGATGCTATCTGTTCCATTCTGTCAGTTTCTTCATGTCTGTCGTATCTGCTGTCCTTAGTCAGTCTGGCTCTCCAGAGCCACATTCTGATCTTATCATCTCTCTGGAGGGGTCCTACCCTCCCACCTCAAAGAACAAAGGCAATTAGTGGCAAGCAATAAATGCTTGTCTTGCAGGTGAAAGTTAATCTCAGAGTTGTATACGGTGTCATATATGTACGTTGATTGTAACGTTTTCTTTGAACTTTGATGCCAACCAGGGAATGAAGAAATAGGGAAGAGTTTGCTCAAACTGGAAGCCCTGAATTCCCTTCTGATGCCAGATATCTGTAGAAGAAAAGGGAATAAAAATGATGCTGGAGGAAAATCTGTGGTGGAAATAGACAGTTGATATTTTGGGTTGAGGTCCTTCACCTGGACTGAATGACAGAGGGTGATAGCCACTATAAAGAGGGGAGGGGAAGCGGTGGAGCAAGAGCTAGTGAGTGAGAGGTGGATCGAGGTGAGGAGGGATGAGTGGAATTGGTGATAGAGGCTGAGAAGTGATAAGTGGGGGTAACAAAGGGCTGAAGATCATAGAATCTGGCAGGAGAGAGATTTAACCTCTGATATATAAAATATCTGGCAGCCTTTCCAATTGGTATCACATTCAAATGACTGCCAAGATCATATGAATAAAACCCAGTTTAAATATCATAATAATGCAGGCCTGTCGCTCCAAAATAAATAATGTTTCCAAAGATTTTGTGTATAATGCAGAATCTTGGGGCTTCAGATCAGTTGCATATTTCCTAAAGTATAACAGTGTACTCCATTCCCTTATGTTTCTCATCTGTCAATGAAACAGGTTTAACTCCCTTCTTTAATGCATGAATCTAACATGTTTATGAGAATGTAATTGTGTAATCAATAACTCAAACAGCACAGTGTTGAAAGGATTTCTGTGCTCAGAGTCAGCTAAATGTGACACTGTGGTAAGGGATTTGTATAAATATAGGCTGAAGGCAGGTGGACAGGATGTCATGTTTATATATGCCATGAGATTTGGAATGAGAATAATTTGGAAGGATTTGCTCCAAAAAAATTAATCTGGCTTGTTGCAAAATGAGAATCAGAAACTTGCCCTTTGCTTCTCTAATTGATACATCCTTCAAGCTCTGGAATTTCCTGGGGTTAACTGTGCAAATATTGTGGGACAGATGGGAATGGATCCATGATATTTTTGTCCCAAATTCTGTAGACATAAGGACAATTGAGAGTTTTGGAAATGAGATTGACAAATCTTTGTCTGTTGAAAGATTTCACAGAGCTAAGCAAAGTAATTGGTGCTTAAGGAGATCTTACTGGAATTCTGAAGCAGACAGAGATGGAATGGACTGCTGTTGCTCCAGACCACAGTGCTGGGTTTAACAAGGTGAGTGAAGACAATGCTGTGATGGATAGATATTTGCTTCCTGGGCCGGGAGCCCTCATGTTTTGCAAAGCTTGGCTTTCTAAGCACAATGGCTCCCACTTGTGAGTTCAAAGAGATGAAAGTAAACTTCCAACTAGCATTAGCAGGAACCAGTCTTCAGTTCATAAAATGTAAATGGCAAGTAGTAATCAGTCTGAAGTTTAAAAAGCACTACCTGTAGAGCAGCTGTGCTGGCTCATACCATGAGGCTAACATCTCAAGAGGTGCAGTATAAGACAATGGGTTTGTTAATCTGGCTTGTTTCAAAACAGACAACACAAACTAAGTTCAAGGAAGATTGCAGACCGGATGGATACAATCATTTAGCATATCAATACATGATCTATTGATGTTGGAAGTTTTATGTATTCAAGGAAGTTAGCTTCACAGCACTAATGGTAGGTAACTGAGATCTGTGTCTCCAAAAAGCTTTTATTTTTTTTGTGTAAAAAGGGTATCTGATGAAATAATCATATATTCACCCAAGTGACAAAGAAAAGAGTCTAAATGTAGAGAGCAGTTCAGGCTTATTAGGAATGAGGTAAGGAACATTAAGAAGCATGAAAGAAACATGAGAAAGAACTAGAATCCATTCTTCTGGCTTTGATTTCTGCAATGGATGATTTGTTCATTTGCATCGTTGGTTTGTCTTTTTAGTTTATAGGAATTGTATCTGTGTTTGGAAATCCTTTGATTTTAGGAATGCTTTGTGTTTTAGAAATAGTCTGTAATTTGGAAATGTTTAAGATGGAAATCTTCTGTGAATTTTAAATATGTCTTAAGAATGTTGTTTGAATTTAAATGTATATCACTGAAAATAAATGGACTGTGCTTTAAACTACTTTGTTAGCTGGAAGTATCTTCTCCTTTAATTTTCCAACACCCGGTAATTCCCTCCCCCTCCCTTCCCCCATCCCAGTTTCTCTCTGCCTCCTCCTCCAGCTGCCTATCACCTCTCTCGTGATTCTGCCTTCTTCTGCTGCACAGTGCTTTCCCCTTACATTCCTTCTTCACCTTTCCTGCCTATCCCCTCCCTGCTTCCCCTCCCCCACCCCTTGATCTTTCCTCTTAATAGTTTTTCAGCTGGCACCTACCAGCCTTCTTCCCACCCTCCCCCATCTTCTTTATAGGGCCCCTGCCCCCTCCCTCTTCAGTCCTGACGAAGGGTCTCGGCCCGAAACATTGACTGTTTGTTTCCATGGATGCTGAGTTCCTCTAGCATGTTGTGCGAGTATCTTCTTCTGGATAGGTAGGGGGACCCACCGCTCAAATAGTGGGTATTGGCAGCTAACCTCACCATGGGGAATAAACAGGGAAGCGAACTTGTCTTTGAAGATTAGGTAGTTACAGTTATAATCCCCTTTTTGTGAGAGTAATTAAATCTGATTGGGTTTAAGGTCTTCATCTGAGTTTAGAACCTGCCAATCAGCAACCATAGAACCATCACAAATGAGATGAAGTTTTAACATCTGGCGAAATGAAAGAGCTCTTCAATGACAGCCTTTGTGGAAGAAATTTCATTGGACTCCCACTGGACCTACAGACCCAATGGCTCTCTGATTCAATGATACTCAATGCATGCATCAATGCTGAATTTAACTAAGCACTCTTCTGCTTTACCGTAGATTTTGCCTGGGCCTTCCTGTGACTCCTCATACTACATCAGTCTGTGTTTCTGAGCAATTCTGGGCCTAATATTAAACTGGAAGTATTTGTTAATGAAAGTCAAAGTTGAGTTTATAGTCATATGCACAAGTGCAACTATGCCCAACATCACCGGCACATAGCATCTGATAAGTAATGTTCACAAGAAAAAAGTAAATTAAACATAAATTATATGCACTTTCTTTCAAATAAAAGAGAACATTAAAAATCATTAGGAAAAATGTGATGCCTGTTGCTTGGTATTGTATTTGGATAGAATTTGCCATCTTGGGTTTCCAATCTAAAGTCAACAAAAAAATCAAAAATCTGCAGTGGCTAGCTATCTGAAATAAAAATAGAAAATGGTGGAAACATTCAGCAGGTCAAGCAGCATTTCTAAGCTGAGAACAGAGTTAATACTTCAAGCCAAGAACCTTTCAGAAGAAATGGAATGCAAAGGTCTGTTTTGATGAACATTCTCTTATAAGACCATAAATTCATAAGACATAAAAGTAGAATTAGGCTATACGGCCCAACAGGTCTGGTCCACCATTTGATCAAGGGTAATTTATTTTCCACTTCTATTCCACTTCCTCCTTTCTCCTTGTAAACTTACTAATCAAGAACCCATTAATCTCCACTTTAAATATACCCAATAACTTAGCCTTAACTGCTGTCTGTTGCAATGAATTCCACAGTTTCACCACCTCTGGCTAAAGAAATTCCTGCACATTTTTGCCCTAAAGTATGTCCTTCTATTCTGAGGCTGTTCTCTCTGTTCCTAAACTCTCCCACCTCTGAAAACACATCCACTCCACACAGGCATTTCAATATTCGATAGATTTCAATGAGATTCCCTTCTCATCCTTCTAATTCCAAATGAGTACTAGTCCAGAGCCATCAAATACTCCTCAGACATTAACTGTTTCATTCCAGGATCACTCTCATAAACCTTCTCTGGACACTTTCCAATGCCAGCACATCTTTTCTTAGATAAGGGTACAAAATTACTCGCAATACTCCAAGTACAGCCTGACCAATGCCTTATAAAGTCTCAGCATTACATACTTGTGTTTATATTCTAGTCCTCTCAAAATGAATGTTAACATTACATTTGCCTTCCTTGGTACCGAATGAACCTGCAAATTAACCTTCAGGGAATCCTGTACTAGGACTCACAAGGCCCGTTGCAGCAGTGATTTCTGAAAGTGCTCCCTGTTTAGAAAATAATCTATGCATTTATTCCTTCTATCAACGTGATTTGGCAGTCAGAGAAAATTCACAGATTCACAAACTAATTGCAAGAACATTTCATTTAGCATGAGCTGAAATCATGAGTCAAATGTCAAGCCTGCATTTGAGCTCCTGATCTTACCTGACAGTTTAATGCAAAGTAGATAGGGTGCTATTTTGTTGGAGCTCCCATCTTCCTTGGAAATACTTAATATTTAATCAACATTGGCAAATGCAAATTAACTGGTCATGTTTCTTACTGCTATTTTTAGAGCTTTCAGGAATGTATTAGTGCCAATGGCTCGCACAAATTATTGGTTGTGAAGCTCCCCAGGATGTCCAGAAGGTGGCACTATATAAATGGAAGCTCTTTCCCTTTTGGGTGTGCATTTGGAGTTTAAATCCCGTACCTAAGGTCTATGAAAACCACTGGTTAGCTTCACTATCAATATTGTGCTCTGAAAATTGTTTTCCTGGTCATTATCCCAAGTATTGTTGAGAAGCCTAGATACCTTAATAAAGTTAATATCCCTAAAGTACCAAAAAAATGCCAGCATTAGTGGAAAGTGGGTGGCAAAACATTTCATGAGGTCCACTACCACTTCTTCTTCCTGTGCTGGCGCTAAATAATCTCTTTAGTTGATAAATGATAGAGGAACTCTTGTTTCTGGATTAAAAGGCTGTTGATTGAGTCCCCCTCCAACTTTTAAACACGAGAAGCAAGTAAGCCAAGGCAGGAGCGGAACTGCAAAGTTACAGAATCAGAAATACGTGATTTGAGGTTCATCTTTAAGTTAAATATGGCACCATTTAAGAAAATGGTCAGGGTTCATTTCAGAATCCTTTATTATCGCCAAGTATGAGGACACATACAGGGAATTTGATGCCGGTTTCCCTGAGCTCTCTCTGTACAGAATTAAAAGCAAACAAAACAATAGTGCAAATAATTATGAACTATATACAATGAGGTCCACCTCATTGAATGTACAGGTGGACTTGATTTATAATAGACTAAAATTCAAGTGTTCATAAGACTGATGGCATACGGAAATAAACTGTTCTTGTACCTATTTGTCCTGGCATACAGTGATCTAATCTGCCTACCAGAAAGGAGGAGTTGGAACAGGTGATGTCCAGGGTGTGATGGGTCTACAATAATGCTGCTTGCTCGCTTCCTGACTCTAGATGCATATAAGTCCTGGATCGGGGGCAGCTTCACACCAATAATCCTTTCCGCAGTCCTGACGGTTCTTTGGAGTCTATTCTTGTCTTGTTTGGTAGCTGATCCAAACCAGACAGTGATGGACGAACAGAGATCAGACTGGATTATTCCTGAATAGAATTGCATCAGCAGCTCCTGAGGCAGGTTGTACTTCCTGAGTTGACGTAGGAAATACAACCTCTGCTGAGCCTTTTTGATAAGAGTGATAAGTGATTTCGAATAGAGGAACAGATGGACTCAATGGCTAGCGAGGAGAGATTAAGAAATGGACTGAAGACAAAGTCTTTGGTATTTTTAGTAATTAGTATTCAAGTAAAAGTGTTCATACAGTACGGGATGTTAGAGAGAAATCTTAAGCTAGAAAGAATGCAAAAGAAAGGCTTATGAGGATGTTGCCAGGTGTTGTACAGGCTGGGACTTTAGTCACCGGAGTGTAGATAATTTCACCACATCAGTATAGTAAGATAGTACAAAGTAAGATAATGCAGAATTCCAGTTGCAGAGAAAGCAGACAATAAGGTGCACGGCAGATTGTGAACTCGACAGCCCATTTTATTGTACAAAACGTCTATTCAGTAGTTTTGTAACGGTGATAGCTGTCTTTGAAGCTGTGTTATGTGCTTTCAGGTTTTTGTATTTTTCCCTGAGGGGAGAAGCGAGAATAAAAATATCCCTTGTACAAATTCATCAATAAAATTATTATCCAGCTGTTAGCATGTCGCGACGTGTCAGATTTTCACATGCGTAGTTTTGCAGTTGTTCCTACTTAACACTGGCTTATTTTCAAGACTCATCCACAAGTTGTAGTGTACTTGAGGATATTCTAACATCATGGAATGGATTGCAGAGAAGCCCAGTTGGATGATTACTTTCCAGGACCGCAGAGCCCCAAAACGGGATAACTTCACCGGAGGCTGGGGAGCGATGAATCATGGGTGTTGTAGGTACTTCAGCTCAGCTAAAACTACAATTCCCTAAAGTCAACGCGACCGGCCGCGTGACGCGACATTGCCGCATCTTCCTTCTCCCCTGTTGGCAAAACTGTACCGCCTACGAAGGTACTGGAAATCTGCCCGTGGCTACAACCTTTTCTGAGGAAAGCTTCACACCAGCCCTTCATCTATAGGTAACAACTGTCTGATGATTTATAAACAGGATCGATGTGCGCATCTGCGGTGTGGTAGGCAAATATTTTTTTCCCCCGATGCAGACGTCCCTCCACCCTGGGTCTGTTCTCAGACAACATTCGGTTATAGTTGCATAGGAAGGCCAGGAATTCGCTGTGCCTGGTTTTAAATCGAACATTTTTTTGACAGACAGGCACTGTAGCGGAGGCCTAGCTGAGGTCCTAGCGTTGCGTAGCGAGGGCTGTGACATCACGGCGGCGGGTGCCCCCTATAAAGAGCGCGGAGCCGAGTGGGGGTCAGATTAACGGCGGGGTTGTGTGTGGTGGCTCCGGACGGACGGCGAGGACACCGGGCGGTAACTCCCTGCGACAGGTGCATGCTCGCTTGTTACTCAGTCCGTGGAGGAAAGGGTTTCCCTCCTCCACCGTCCCCGTAGGCAGTGCCGCGAGTGGGCTGGCGATACCCTCGCAGCACCGCCATCCTGCCCTCCCCGCCTCCCGCTGTTGCTAATCCGTCCGCCGAGGCTGCTTTACAACTGTTACAGCTGCCGCTCCTTGATGCCTTTTGTTGCAGCTTCTGGCTGTCACATGCCACATACGAAATTCACCCAACGGCGCCTGCACCCCCTTTACCTGCTTATGTTTGTTTTCGTCAGGCGGTGGTGGATGGGATTGAGGGAAGAGCTACATTCTTTTTCAGCTGTAGTTTTATTTTTGCCTCCAGGCATAGCTCATTGAGAGTTTAACTGATGAGGACTGGGGGATAGCACTTTATTTGAAAATTAGGTATAGGATCAGAATCAGGTTTATCATCACTAACGTCATGGAATTTGTTGTTTTGAGGCGGCAGTGCATGAAAATTACTTTAAGCTACAATAAAAATATACAAATAGTGTAAAAAGTGAGGTAGTGTTCATGATCCGTTCAAGAATCTGAGGGGGGAGGGGAAGAAGCTGTTCCTAAAACGTTGTGTGGGTGTCCTCGGGCAAAAGTACCTTTGTGTTGATGGTAGCGATGAGAAGAGGGCATGTCCTGAATGATGAATATTGAAAATGCCCTTCATAGTGGGGAGGCTGGTACCCGTGATGGAGCTGACTGAGTTTACAATCCTTTCAGCTTCTCTGATGCTGTGCAGTGGCCCCTCCATATTAGATGATGCAATCAGTCAAAATGCTCTCCATGGTACCTCTAGAAATTTGCTAGCATACCAATCTCCTCACTCCTAAGAACTATACCTGCTGGGGTGCTCTCTTTATAATTACATCACTATACTGGGCCCAGGATAGATCTTCGGAGATGTTGCCACCAAGGAATTTGAAGCTGATATGTATGATCCATTTGTTTCAGGTGTAAAGGTGTGCATTTCTTCATTTCTGTCTGGATACTTATTTACTCTTTGCCTCCTTTGTAAACATCTGTGTAAATCCTATAGAATCATTTGAAGATGTAAGAATACTTGAAGAAAAGAGAAACTGTTGGGAGTGGTGTAGAGATAAAATAAGTACCTGAGAGCTGGTGAGATTGGATCCTGAAGCTATTGCATAATGATCTGAAGTCTGACAATTGGCTGATCAGGGGTTTGAAATGAAATGCTAATTGAAGCTCGGGATAGCAAAGATAAATGGTAATGGATAATATTTCTGCTACCAAGGTGATAAGAATATAGTGCTTGGAACTTTGTGATGTGAAGTTTCAGTTGTTACTACTTTCCTTCTCTTTCTTTTAGATAATGCCGGCCATTAAGCTGCAGAGTTCAGATGGAGAGATATTTGAGGTTGATGTAGAAATAGCAAAGCAATCCATCACTATAAAGACTATGTTGGAAGGTATGTCTAACCAAGGGCTCTGAGATAACTGATATTTTAAAATTCTCTGCAGACAGTTAATGTATTGTCATGGCAAAATTTGGTTGAAGTCTTGGCTGTTTAAACATTACTCCTTTCATGCAGTACATATTGAGAGGTGATTGCATAATTCACCTTTTTTCTCATTTTAATCTGGAATTTGAATCAATGTTTGTCCTTTCATTAATGGAAACATTCAGGGATGCAAATGAACTTTGGAATAACAGATTCTTTTAGAGACCTTCCCAATGACTTTAAGATGCATATGAGTCAGCAAATCTCGCACAGCCTAGCTTTATGTCTGAAATCAATCCACTCTCCATCTTTGGGTGCTTTTCCTACACATGCACACCTCATCAGATCAATGGTAAATAGTTTTCCTGGACTTTATTCATAAACAGAGTACCACAAAGTGTTGAATTTAGTTTATTTTCTGGTTTAATCTGCGAACAGCTAGTGTTTTAATAATTCTGATTTTAAACATCTATACCTAAAGGCACAGATTTAACTGGCTGAATTTATTTCTGTTTGCACTATTTTTCGTGTTGCCCAATGCTAAACTTTCTGCATAGTTGACAGAATGTGCTTGCTGCTGCTGTGAAACAATGGTGAATGCAGCAGGGGATAAACTGGCTGCAATGCCAATGCGGGATGCTATTGATAGACATGGCAGTGATCCAGTGATGCTAACATGACTGTGCAGTAAATCAGCTGGCCATCAACTTGACTGTAATAGGCGTCTTTTTAAGTTTTTAATAGTAGGGAGTGGTTGCTATCATAAAACTACCATTTTTTTGAACTCTTGAGAGAATTGATAGAAAATCTAACTCGAAGAAAGATTTTAATGTGGACAATTCACAGGTTGTAAAAATCTGGAAAGGCATAAAAGTGGACATTGATATTATTCAGTAGGTCTAATGGCATCAGAGCCATTCTAGTGAAAGACCTGTTGCCTGAATCACAAAATCTTTTCATTCTGGTGATAATGATTTTTTCCTTTCATTATGAAATTCTGCCTGGTTAGAACTATATTCGTGAGTTTAACATTTGCTTTACTCCAAATCTCAGATCTGGGAATGGATGATGAAGGTGATGATGATCCAGTTCCTCTACCAAATGTGAATGCTGCAATTCTGAAAAAGGTAAGATGCCAAAATATATTCAGTGGTTATCTGTCTTGGGAGCAATGACACTGTTGTAGAGTTCCTGCTTTACTTCATCAAATCACTCAAAATCAAATAGGTTTGTGTCAGTCTCAGCTCGATGGTACATTCAGACCCCACTCCAGAGATTTTAATACCCAATTTAGGCTGTTTCTTCAGACTGTAATTTTGTGAGATGCACAACAGGTAAACAGAAAGCCCAAGGCACTCTTGTCCCCCAAAGGAGTTATTCCTTGTATCTATTTTAAATAGCTCCTAGATCAGTGATGTCTGTTATATCAGTGTATCCAGTACCTAGCTGTGTGCAGTAGGTTCCCTTCATTAGAATAGTGACTAAATTTCAAAAAGTAATTAACTATAATGACTTTCTAAGATGGTGAAAATAGCTGGAAAAATGCAAAATATTCTTTTGTAAATCTTTTTT